>NW_020126842.1:0-165374 GCF_002994745.2 Rosa chinensis | reverse complement strand
AGTTACTTTTTCAAACAATTTGATCACTTTGTTTCAATTTGAGTCTATGAACAGTGATTTTTCCAAACTTCTTGCTTCTAGGGTTTAGGGAAATGGCTTCTAAACCTTTAAATGCGTTGTTCTTGTGAGATTCAAAGCCATAGTTACTTTTTCAAACAATTTGATCACTTTGTTTCAATTTGAGTCTATGAACAGTGATTTTCCAAACTTCTTGCTTCTGGTTAGATTGCTTAGGGTTTAGGGAAATGGCTTCTAAACCTTTAAATGCGTTGTCTTGTGAGATTCAAAGCCGTAGTTATTTTTCAAACAATTTGATCACTTTGTTTCAATTTGAGTCTATGAACAGTGATTTCCAAACTTCTTGCTTCTAGGGTTTAGGGAAATGGCTTCTAAACCTTTAAATGCGTTGTCTTGTGAGATTCAAAGCCATAGTTACTTTTTCAAACAATTTGATCACTTTGTTTCAATTTGAGTCTATGAACAGTGATTTTCCAAACTTCTTGCTTCTAGGGTTTAGGGAAATGGCTTCTAACCTTTAAATGCGTTGCTCTTGTGAGATTCAAAGCCATAGTTACTTTTTCAAACAATTTGATCACTTTGTTTCAATTTGAGTCTATGAACAGTGATTTTCAAACTTCTTGCTTCTAGGGTTTTAGGGAAATGGCTTCTAAACCTTTAAATGCGTTGTCTTGTGAGATTCAAAGCCGTAGTTAATTTTTCAAACAATTTGATCACTTTGTTTCAATTTGAGTCTATGAACAGTGATTTTCCAAACTTCTTGCTTCTTAGGGTTTAGGGAAATGGCTTCTAAACCTTTAAATGCGTTGTCTTGTGAGATTCAAAGCCGTAGTTATTTTTCAAACAATTTGATCACTTTGTTTCAATTTGAGTCTATGAACAGTGATTTTCAAACTTCTTGCTTCTAGGTTAGGATTTGCTTAGGTTTAGGGAAATGGCTTCTAACCTTTAAATGCGTTGCTCTTGTGAGATTCAAAGCCGTAGTTACTTTTTCAAACAATTTGATCACTTTGTTTCAATTTGAGTCTATGAACAGTGATTTTCCAAACTTCTTGCTTCTAGGGTTTAGGGAAATGGCTTCTAACCTTTAAATGCGTTGTCTTGTGAGATTCAAAGCCTAGTTACTTTTTCAAACAATTTGATCACTTTGTTTCAATTTGAGTCTATGAACAGTGATTTTCCAAACTTCTTGCTTCTAGGGTTTAGGGAAATGGCTTCTAAACCTTTAAATGCGTTGTCTTGTGAGATTCAAAGCCATAGTTACTTTTTCAAACAATTTGATCACTTTGTTTCAATTTGAGTCTATGAACAGTGATTTTCCAAACTTCTTGCTTCTGTTTAGATTGCTTAGGGTTTAGGGAAATGGCTTCTAACCTTTAAATGCGTTGCTCTTGTGAGATTCATAGCCCTAGTTACTTTTTCAAACAATTTGATCGCTTTGTTTCAATTTGAGTCTATGAACAGTGATTTTCCAAACTTCTTGCTTTCTAGGGTTTAGGGAAATGGCTTCTAAACCTTTAAATGCGTTGTTCTTGTGAGATTCAAAGCCGTAGTTAATTTTTAAAACAATTTGATCACTTTGTTTCAATTTGAGTTTATGAACAGTGATATTCCAAACTTCTTGCTTCAAGGGTTTAGGGAAATGGCTTCTAAACCTTTAAATGCGTTGTTCTTGTGAGATTCAAAGCCGTAGTTATTTTTCAAACAATTTGATCACTTTGTTTCAATTTGAGTCTATGAACAGTGATTTTCCAAACTTCTTGCTTCTAGGGTTTAGGGAAATGGCTTCTAAACCTTTAAATGCGTTGGTCTTGTGAGATTCAAAGCCATAGTTACTTTTTCAAACAATTTGATCACTTTGTTTCAATTTGAGTCTATGAACAGTGATTTTCCAAACTCTTGCTTCGGTTAGATTGCTTAGGGTTTAGGGAAATGGCTTCTAAACCTTTAAATGCGTTGGTCTTGTCAGATTCAAAGCCATAGTTACTTTTTCAAACAATTTGATCACTTTGTTTCAATTTGAGTCTATGAACAGTGATTTTCCAAACTTCTTGCTTCTAGGGTTTAGGGAAATGGCTTCCAACCTTTAAATGCGTTGCTCCTGTGAGATTCAAAGCCGTAGTTACTTTTTCAAACAATTTGATCACTTTGTTTCAATTTGAGTCTATGAACAGTGATTTTCCAAACTTCTTGCTTCTAGGGTTTAGGGAAATGGCTTCTAAACCTTTAAATGCGTTGGTCTTGTGAGATTCAAAGCCTAGTTACTTTTTCAAACAATTTGATCACTTTGTTTCAATTTGAGTCTATGAACAGTGATTTTCCAAACTTCTTGCTTCTAGGGTTTAGGGAAATGGCTTCTAAACCTTTAAATGCGTTGTTCTTGTGAGATTCAAAGCCGTAGTTAATTTTTCAAACAATTTGATCACTTTGTTTCAATTTGAGTCTATGAACAGTGATTTTCCAAACTTCTTGCTTCTAGGGTTTAGGGAAATGGCTTCTAAACCTTTAAATGCGTTGTTCTTGTGAGATTCAAAGCCATAGTTACTTTTTCAAACAATTTGATCACTTTGTTTCAATTTGAGTCTATGAACAGTGATTTTCCAAACTCTTGCTTCGGTTAGGATTTGCTTAGGGTTTAGGGAAATGGCTTCTAACCTTTAAATGCGTTGTCTTGTGAGATTCAAAGCCATAGTTACTTTTTCAAACAATTTGATCACTTTGTTTCAATTTGAGTCTATGAACAGTGATTTTCCAAACTTCTTGCTTCTAGGGTTTAGGGAAATGGCTTCTAAGCCTTTAAATGCGTTGCTCTTGTGAGATTCAAAGCCTAGTTACTTTTTCAAACAATTTGATCACTTTGTTTCAATTTGAGTCTATGAACAGTGATTTTCTAAACTTCTTGCTTCTAGGGTTAGGATTTGCTTAGGGTTTAGGGAAATGGCTTCCAAGCCTTTAAATGCGTTGCTCCTGTGAGATTCAAAGCCCTAGTACTTTTTCAAACAATTTGATCACTTTGTTTCAATTTGAGTCTATGAACAGTGATTTTCCAAACTTCTTGCTTCTAGGGTTTAGGGAAATGGCTTCTAAACCTTTAAATGCGTTGTCTTGTGAGATTCAAAGCCATAGTTACTTTTTCAAACAATTTGATCACTTTGTTTCAATTTGAGTCTATGAACAGTGATTTTCCAAACTTCTTGCTTCTCGGGTTTAGGATTTGCTTAGGGTTTAGGGAAATGGCTTCTAAGCCTTTAAATGCGTTGCTCTTGTGAGATTCAAAGCCCTAGTTACTTTTTCAAACAATTTGATCACTTTGTTTCAATTTGAGTCTATGAACAGTGATTTTCCAAACTTCTTGCTTCTAGGGTTTAGGGAAATGGCTTCTAAACCTTTAAATGCGTTGTTCTTGTGAGATTCAAAGCCGTAGTTATTTTTAAAACAATTTGATCACTTTGTTTCAATTTGAGTCTATGAACAGTGATTTTCCAAACTTCTTGCTTCGGTAGATTGCTAGGTTTAGGGAAATGGCTTCTAAACCTTTAAATGCGTTGTTCTTGTGAGATTCAAAGCCGTAGTTAATTTTTCAAACAATTTGATCACTTTGTTTCAATTTGAGTCTATGAACAGTGATTTTCCAAACTTCTTGCTTCTAGGGTTTAGGGAAATGGCTTCTAAACCTTTAAATGCGTTGGTCTTGTGAGATTCAAAGCCCTAGTTACTTTTTCAAACAATTTGATCACTTTGTTTCAATTTGAGTCTATGAACAGTGATTTTCCAAACTTCTTGCTTCTAGGGTTTAGGATTTGCTTAGGGTTTAGGGAAATGGCTTCTAAGCCTTTAAATGCGTTGCTCTTGTGAGATTCAAAGCCCTAGTTACTTTTTCAAACAATTTGATCACTTTGTTTCAATTTGAGTCTATGAACAGTGATTTTCCAAACTTCTTGCTTCTAGGGTTTAGGGAAATGGCTTCTAAACCTTTAAATGCGTTGGTCTTGTGAGATTCAAAGCCATAGTTACTTTTTCAAACAATTTGATCACTTTGTTTCAATTTGAGTCTATGAACAGTGATTTTCCAAACTTCTTGCTTCTGGTTAGATTTGCTTAGGGTTTAGGGAAATGGCTTCTAAGCCTTTAAATGCGTTGTCTTGTGAGATTCAAAGCCTAGTTACTTTTTCAAACAATTTGATCACTTTGTTTCAATTTGAGTCTATGAACAGTGATTTTCCAAACTTCTTGCTTCTAGGGTTTAGGGAAATGGCTTCTAAACCTTTAAATGCGTTGTTCTTGTGAGATTCAAAGCCGTAGTTAATTTTTCAAACAATTTGATCACTTTGTTTCAATTTGAGTCTATGAACAGTGATTTTCCAAACTTCTTGCTTCGGTAGGATTGCTTAGGTTAGGGAAATGGCTTCTAAACCTTTAAATGCGTTGTTCTTGTGAGATTCAAAGCCGTAGTTAATTTTTCAAACAATTTGATCACTTTGTTTCAATTTGAGTCTATGAACAGTGATTTTCCAAACTTCTTGCTTCTAGGGTTTAGGGAAATGGCTTCTAAACCTTTAAATGCGTTGTCTTGTGAGATTCAAAGCCTAGTTACTTTTTCAAACAATTTGATCACTTTGTTTCAATTTGAGTCTATGAACAGTGATTTTCCAAACTTCTTGCTTCGGTTAGGATTTGCTTAGGGTTTAGGGAAATGGCTTCTAAGCCTTTAAATGCGTTGCTCTTGTGAGATTCAAAGCCATAGTTACTTTTTCAAACAATTTGATCACTTTGTTTCAATTTGAGTCTATGAACAGTGATTTTCCAAACTTCTTGCTTCTAGGGTTTAGGGAAATGGCTTCTAAACCTTTAAATGCGTTGTTCTTGTGAGATTCAAAGCCGTAGTTAATTTTTCAAACAATTTGATCACTTTGTTTCAATTTGAGTCTATGAACAGTGATTTTCAAACTTCTTGCTTCTAGGGTTAGGATTGTTAGGTTAGGAAATGGCTTCTAAACCTTTAAATGCGTTGCTCTGTGAGATTCAAAGCCTAGTTACTTTTTCAAACAATTTGATCACTTTGTTTCAATTTGAGTCTATGAACAGTGATTTTCCAAACTTCTTGCTTCTAGGGTTTAGGGAAATGGCTTCTAAACCTTTAAATGCGTTGTCTTGTGAGATTCAAAGCCATAGTTACTTTTTCAAACAATTTGATCAGTTTGTTTCAATTTGAGTCTATGAACAGTGATTTTCCAAACTTCTTGCTTCTCGGGTTAGGATTTGCTTAGGGTTTAGGGAAATGGCTTCTAAGCCTTTAAATGCGTTGCTCTTGTGAGATTCAAGCCCTAGTTACTTTTTCAAACAATTTGATCACTTTGTTTCAATTTGAGTCTATGAACAGTGATTTTCCAAACTTCTTGCTTCTAGGGTTTAGGGAAATGGCTTCTAAACCTTTAAATGCGTTGTTCTTGTGAGATTCAAAGCCGTAGTTATTTTTCAAACAATTTGATCACTTTGTTTCAATTTGAGTCTATGAACAGTGATTTTCCAAACTTCTTGCTTCTCGGGTTTAGGATTTGCTTAGAGTTTAGGGAAATGGCTTCTAAACCTTTAAATGCGTTGTTCTTGTGAGATTCAAAGCCGTAGTTAATTTTTCAAACAATTTGATCACTTTGTTTCAATTTGAGTCTATGAACAGTGATTTTCCAAACTTTTGCTTCTAGGGTTTAGGGAAATGGCTTCTAAACCTTTAAATGCGTTGTCTTGTGAGATTAAAGCCTAGTTACTTTTTCAAACAATTTGATCACTTTGTTTCAATTTGAGTCTATGAACAGTGATTTTCCAAACTTCTTGCTTCTAGGGTTTAGGGAAATGGCTTCTAAACCTTTAAATGCGTTGGTCTTGTGAGATTCAAAGCCATAGTTACTTTTTCAATCAATTTGATCAGTTTGTTTCAATTTGAGTCTATGAACAGTGATTTTCCAAACTTCTTGCTTCTCGGGTTTAGGATTTGCTTAGGGTTTAGGGAAATGGCTTCTAAACCTTTAAATGCGTTGGTCTTGTCAGATTCAAAGCCATAGTTACTTTTTCAAACAATTTGATCACTTTGTTTCAATTTGAGTCAATGAACAGTGATTTTCTAAACTTCTTGCTTCTAGGGTTTAGGGAAATGGCTTCTAAGCCTTTAAATGCGTTGCTCTGTGAGATTCAAAGCCTAGTACTTTTTCAAACAATTTGATCACTTTGTTTCAATTTGAGTCTATGAACAGTGATTTTCCAAACTTCTTGCTTCTAGGGTTTAGGGAAATGGCTTCTAAACCTTTAAATGCGTTGTTCTTGTGAGATTCAAAGCCGTAGTTAATTTTTCAAACAATTTGATCACTTTGTTTCAATTTGAGTCTATGAACAGTGATATTCAAACTCTTGCTTCAAGGGTTTAGGGAAATGGCTTCTAAACCTTTAAATGCGTTGTTCTTGTGAGATTCAAAGCCGTAGTTAATTTTTAAAACAATTTGATCACTTTGTTTCAATTTGAGTCTATGAACAGTGATTTTCCAAACTTCTTGCTTCTAGGGTTTAGGGAAATGGCTTCTAAACCTTTAAATGCATTGTTCTTGTGAGATTCAAAGCCGTAGTTAATTTTTCAAACAATTTGATCACTTTGTTTCAATTTGAGTCATGAACAGTGATTTTCCAAACTTCTTGCTTCTAGGGTTTGCTTAGGGAGGAAATGGCTTCTAAGCCTTTAAATGCGTTGTCTGTGAGATTCAAAGCCTAGTTACTTTTTCAAACAATTTGATCACTTTGTTTCAATTTGAGTCTATGAACAGTGATTTTCCAAACTTCTTGCTTCTAGGGTTTAGGGAAATGGCTTCTAAACCTTTAAATGCGTTGGTCTTGTGAGATTCAAAGCCATAGTTACTTTTTCAAACAATTTGATCAGTTTGTTTCAATTTGAGTCTATGAACAGTGATTTTCCAAACCTCTTGCTTCGGTTAGGATTTGCTTAGGGTTTAGGGAAATGGCTTCTAAGCCTTTAAATGCGTTGCTCTTGTGAGATTCATAGCCCTAGTTACTTTTTCAAACAATTTGATCGCTTTGTTTCAATTTGAGTCTATGAACAGTGATTTTCCAAACTTCTTGCTTCTAGGGTTTAGGGAAATGGCTTCTAAACCTTTAAATGCGTTGTTCTTGTGAGATTCAAAGCCGTAGTCAATTTTTAAAACAATTTGATCACTTTGTTTCAATTTGAGTCTATGAACAGTGATTTTCCAAACTTCTTGCTTCTCGGGTTTAGGATTTGCTTAGAGTTTAGGGAAATGGCTTCTAAACCTTTAAATGCGTTGTTCTTGTGAGATTCAAAGCCGTAGTTAATTTTTCAAACAATTTGATCACTTTGTTTCAATTTGAGTCTATGAACAGTGATTTTCCAAACTTTTGCTTCTAGGGTTTAGGGAAATGGTTTCTAAACCTTTAAATGCGTTGGTCTTGTGAGATTAAAGCCTAGTTACTTTTTCAAACAATTTGATCACTTTGTTTCAATTTGAGTCTATGAACAGTGATTTTCCAAACTTCTTGCTTCTAGGGTTTAGGGAAATGGCTTCTAAACCTTTAAATGCGTTGGTCTTGTGAGATTCAAAGCCATAGTTACTTTTTCAAACAATTTGATCACTTTGTTTCAATTTGAGTCTATGAACAGTGATTTTCCAAACTTCTTGCTTCTCGGGTTTAGGATTTGCTTAGGGTTTAGGGAAATGGCTTCTAAACCTTTAAATGCGTTGTCTTGTGAGATTCAAAGCCATAGTTACTTTTTCAAACAATTTGATCACTTTGTTTCAATTTGAGTCTATGAACAGTGATTTTCTAAACTTCTTGCTTCTAGGGTTTAGGGAAATGGCTTCCAAGCCTTTAAATGCGTTGCTCCTGTGAGATTCAAAGCCCTAGCTACTTTTTCAAACAATTTGATCACTTTGTTTCAATTTGAGTCTATGAACAGTGATTTTCCAAACTTCTTGCTTCTAGGGTTTAGGGAAATGGCTTCTAAACCTTTAAATGCGTTGTTCTTGTGAGATTCAAAGCCGTAGTTAATTTTTCAAACAATTTGATCACTTGTTTCAATTTGAGTTATGAACAGTGATTTTCAAACTTCTTGCTTCTAGGGTTTAGGGAAATGGCTTCTAAACCTTTAAATGCGTTGTTCTTGTGAGATTCAAAGCCGTAGTTAATTTTTCAAACAATTTGATCACTTTGTTTCAATTTGAGTCTATGAACAGTGATTTTCCAAACTTCTTGCTTCTAGGGTTTAGGGAAATGGCTTCTAAACCTTTAAATGCGTTGTTCTTGTGAGATTCAAAGCCGTAGTTAATTTTTCAAACAATTTGATCACTTTGTTTCAATTTGAGTCTATGAACAGTGATTTTCCAAACTTCTTGCTTCGGTTAGGATTGCTTAGGGTTTAGGGAAATGGCTTCTAACCTTTAAATGCGTTGCTCTGTGAGATTCAAAGCCTAGTTACTTTTTCAAACAATTTGATCACTTTGTTTCAATTTGAGTCTATGAACAGTGATTTTCCAAACTTCTTGCTTCTAGGGTTTAGGGAAATGGCTTCTAAACCTTTAAATGCGTTGTCTTGTGAGATTCAAAGCCTAGTTACTTTTTCAAACAATTTGATCACTTTGTTTCAATTTGAGTCTATGAACAGTGATTTTCCAAACTTCTTGCTTCAAGGGTTTAGGATTTGCTTAGGGTTTAGGGAAATGGCTTCTAAGCCTTTAAATGCGTTGCTCTTGTGAGATTCAAGCCATAGTTACTTTTTCAAACAATTTGATCACTTTGTTTCAATTTGAGTCTATGAACAGTGATTTTCCAAACTTCTTGCTTCTAGGGTTTAGGGAAATGGCTTCTAAACCTTTAAATGCGTTGTTCTTGTGAGATTCAAAGCCGTAGTTAATTTTTCAAACAATTTGATCACTTTGTTTCAATTTGAGTCTATGAACAGTGATTTTCCAAACTTCTTGCTTCTAGGGTTAGGTTTAGGGAAATGGCTTCTAAACCTTTAAATGCGTTGTTCTTGTGAGATTCAAAGCCGTAGTTAATTTTTCAAACAATTTGATCACTTTGTTTCAATTTGAGTCTATGAACAGTGATTTTCCAAACTTCTTGCTTCTAGGGTTTAGGGAAATGGCTTCTAAACCTTTAAATGCGTTGGTCTTGTGAGATTCAAAGCCATAGTTACTTTTTCAAACAATTTGATCACTTTGTTTCAATTTGAGTCTATGAACAGTGATTTTCCAAACTTCTTGCTTCTAGGGTTTAGGGAAATGGCTTCTAAACCTTTAAATGCGTTGGTCTTGTGAGATTCAAAGCCATAGTTACTTTTTCAAACAATTTGATCAGTTTGTTTCAATTTGAGTCTATGAACAGTGATTTTCCAAACTTCTTGCTTCTCGGGTTAGGATTTGCTTAGGGTTTAGGGAAATGGCTTCTAAGCCTTTAAATGCGTTGCTCTTGTGAGATTCATAGCCCTAGTTACTTTTTCAAACAATTTGATCGCTTTGTTTCAATTTGAGTCTATGAACAGTGATTTTCCAAACTTCTTGCTTCTAGGGTTTAGGGAAATGGCTTCTAAACCTTTAAATGCGTTGTTCTTGTGAGATTCAAAGCCGTAGTTAATTTTTAAAACAATTTGATCACTTTGTTTCAATTTGAGTCTATGAACAGTGATTTCCAAACTTCTTGCTTCTCGGGTTAGGATTTGCTTAGAGTTTAGGGAAATGGCTTCTAAACCTTTAAATGCGTTGTTCTTGTGAGATTCAAAGCCGTAGTTATTTTTCAAACAATTTGATCACTTTGTTTCAATTTGAGTCTATGAACAGTGATTTTCCAAACTTTTGCTTCTAGGGTTTAGGGAAATGGTTCTAAACCTTTAAATGCGTTGTCTTGTGAGATTCAAAGCCATAGTTACTTTTTCAAACAATTTGATCACTTTGTTTCAATTTGAGTCTATGAACAGTGATTTTCCAAACTTCTTGCTTCTAGGGTTTAGGGAAATGGCTTCTAAACCTTTAAATGCGTTGGTCTTGTGAGATTCAAAGCCATAGTTACTTTTTCAAACAATTTGATCACTTTGTTTCAATTTGAGTCTATGAACAGTGATTTTCCAAACTTCTTGCTTCTCGGGTTTAGGATTTGCTTAGGGTTTAGGGAAATGGCTTCTAAACCTTTAAATGCGTTGTCTTGTGAGATTCAAAGCCGTAGTTACTTTTTCAAACAATTTGATCACTTTGTTTCAATTTGAGTCAATGAACAGTGATTTTCAAACTTCTTGCTTCTAGGGTTTAGGGAAATGGCTTCAAGCCTTTAAATGCGTTGTCTTGTGAGATTCAATGCCTAGTACTTTTTCAAACAATTTGATCACTTTGTTTCAATTTGAGTCTATGAACAGTGATTTTCCAAACTTCTTGCTTCTAGGGTTTAGGGAAATGGCTTCTAAACCTTTAAATGCGTTGTTCTTGTGAGATTCAATGCCGTAGTTAATTTTTCAAACAATTTGATCACATTGTTTCAATTTGAGTTATGAACAGTGATATTCCAAACCTCTTGCTTCAAGGGTTTAGGGAAATGGCTTCTAAACCTTTAAATGCGTTGTCTTGTGAGATTCAAAGCCGTAGTTAATTTTTAAACAATTTGATCACTTTGTTTCAATTTGAGTCTATGAACAGTGATTTTCCAAACTTCTTGCTTCTAGGGTTTAGGGAAATGGCTTCTAAACCTTTAAATGCATTGTTCTTGAGAGATTCAAAGCCGTAGTTAATTTTTCAAACAATTTGATCACTTTGTTTCAATTTGAGTCTATGAACAGTGATTTTCTAAACTTCTTGCTTCTAGGGTTTAGGATTTGCTTAGGGTTTAGGGAAATGGCTTCTAAGCCTTTAAATGCGTTGCTCTGTGAGATTCAAAGCCTAGCTACTTTTTCAAACAATTTGATCACTTTGTTTCAATTTGAGTCTATGAACAGTGATTTTCCAAACTTCTTGCTTCTAGGGTTTAGGGAAATGGCTTCTAAACCTTTAAATGCGTTGGTCTTGTGAGATTCAAAGCCATAGTTACTTTTTCAAACAATTTGATCATTTGTTTCAATTTGAGTCTATGAACAGTGATTTTCCAAACTTCTTGCTTCTCGGGTTTAGGATTTGCTTAGGGTTTAGGGAAATGGCTTCTAAGCCTTTAAATGCGTTGCTCTTGTGAGATTCATAGCCTAGTTACTTTTTCAAACAATTTGATCGCTTTGTTTCAATTTGAGTCTATGAACAGTGATTTTCCAAACTTCTTGCTTCTAGGGTTTAGGGAAATGGCTTCTAAACCTTTAAATGCGTTGTTCTTGTGAGATTCAAAGCCGTAGTCAATTTTTAAAACAATTTGATCACTTTGTTTCAATTTGAGTCTATGAACAGTGATTTTCCAAACTTCTTGCTTCTCGGGTTTAGGATTTGCTTAGAGTTTAGGGAAATGGCTTCTAAACCTTTAAATGCGTTGTTCTTGTGAGATTCAAAGCCGTAGTTAATTTTTCAAACAATTTGATCACTTTGTTTCAATTTGAGTCTATGAACAGTGATTTTCCAAACTTTTGCTTCTAGGGTTTAGGGAAATGGTTTCTAAACCTTTAAATGCGTTGGTCTTGTGAGATTAAAGCCATAGTTACTTTTTCAAACAATTTGATCACTTTGTTTCAATTTGAGTCTATGAACAGTGATTTTCCAAACTTCTTGCTTCTAGGGTTTAGGGAAATGGCTTCTAAACCTTTAAATGCGTTGGTCTTGTGAGATTCAAAGCCATAGTTACTTTTTCAAACAATTTGATCAGTTTGTTTCAATTTGAGTCTATGAACAGTGATTTTCCAAACTTCTTGCTTCTCGGGTTTAGGATTTGCTTAGGGTTTAGGGAAATGGCTTCTAAGCCTTTAAATGCGTTGCTCTTGTGAGATTCAAGCCCTAGTTACTTTTTCAAACAATTTGATCGCTTTGTTTCAATTTGAGTCTATGAACAGTGATTTTCCAAACTTCTTGCTTCTAGGGTTTAGGGAAATGGCTTCTAAACCTTTAAATGCGTTGTTCTTGTGAGATTCAAAGCCGTAGTCAATTTTTAAAACAATTTGATCACTTTGTTTCAATTTGAGTCTATGAACAGTGATTTTCCAAACTTCTTGCTTCGGTTAGGATTGCTTAGGTTTAGGGAAATGGCTTCTAAACCTTTAAATGCGTTGTTCTTGTGAGATTCGAAGCCGTAGTTATTTTTCAAACAATTTGATCACTTTGTTTCAATTTGAGTCTATGAACAGTGATTTTCCAAACTTTTGCTTCTAGGGTTTAGGGAAATGGTTTCTAAACCTTTAAATGCGTTGGTCTTGTGAGATTAAAAGCCATAGTTACTTTTTCAAACAATTTGATCACTTTGTTTCAATTTGAGTCTATGAACAGTGATTTTCCAAATTCTTGCTTCTAGGGTTTAGGGAAATGGCTTCTAAACCTTTAAATGCGTTGGTCTTGTGAGATTCAAAGCCATAGTTACTTTTTCAAACAATTTGATCAGTTTGTTTCAATTTGAGTCTATGAACAGTGATTTTCCAAACTTCTTGCTTCTCGGGTTTAGGATTTTTAGGGAAATGGCTTCTAAACCTTTAAATGCGTTGGTCTTGTCAGATTCAAAGCCATAGTTACTTTTTCAAACAATTTGATCACTTTGTTTCAATTTGAGTCAATGAACAGTGATTTTCTAAACTTCTTGCTTCTAGGGTTTAGGGAAATGGCTTCCAAGCCTTTAAATGCGTTGCTCTTGTGAGATTCAATGCCCTAGTACTTTTTCAAACAATTTGATCACTTTGTTTCAATTTGAGTCTATGAACAGTGATTTTCCAAACTTCTTGCTTCTAGGGTTTAGGGAAATGGCTTCTAAACCTTTAAATGCGTTGTTCTTGTGAGATTCAATGCCGTAGTTAATTTTTCAAACAATTTGATCACATTTTCAATTTGAGTTTATGAACAGTGATATTCGAAACCTCTTGCTTCAAGGGTTTAGGGAAATGGCTTCTAAACCTTTAAATGCGTTGTTCTTGTGAGATTCAAAGCCGTAGTTAATTTTTAAAACAATTTGATCACTTTGTTTCAATTTGAGTCTATGAACAGTGATTTTCCAAACTTCTTGCTTCTAGGGTTTAGGGAAATGGCTTCTAAACCTTTAAATGCATTGTTCTTGAGAGATTCAAAGCCGTAGTTAATTTTTCAAACAATTTGATCACTTTGTTTCAATTTGAGTCAATGAACAGTGATTTTCTAAACTTCTTGCTTCTAGGGTTAAGGATTTGCTTAGGGTTTAGGGAAATGGCTTCCAAGCCTTTAAATGCGTTGCTCCTGTGAGATTCAAAGCCCTAGCTACTTTTTCAAACAATTTGATCACTTTGTTTCAATTTGAGTCTATGAACAGTGATTTTCCAAACTTCTTGCTTCTAGGGTTTAGGGAAATGGCTTCTAAACCTTTAAATGCGTTGGTCTTGTGAGATTCAAAGCCATAGTTACTTTTTCAAACAATTTGATCAGTTTGTTTCAATTTGAGTCTATGAACAGTGATTTTCCAAACTTCTTGCTTCTCGGGTTTAGGATTTGCTTAGGGTTTAGGGAAATGGCTTCTAAGCCTTTAAATGCGTTGCTCTTGTGAGATTCATAGCCCTAGTTACTTTTTCAAACAATTTGATCGCTTTGTTTCAATTTGAGTCTATGAACAGTGATTTTCCAAACTTCTTGCTTCTAGGGTTTAGGGAAATGGCTTCTAAACCTTTAAATGCGTTGTTCTTGTGAGATTCAAAGCCGTAGTCAATTTTTAAAACAATTTGATCACTTTGTTTCAATTTGAGTCTATGAACAGTGATTTTCCAAACTTCTTGCTTCTCGGGTTAAGGATTTGCTTAGAGTTTAGGGAAATGGCTTCTAAACCTTTAAATGCGTTGTTCTTGTGAGATTCGAAGCCGTAGTTAATTTTTCAAACAATTTGATCACTTTGTTTCAATTTGAGTCTATGAACAGTGATTTTCCAAACTTTTGCTTCTAGGGTTTAGGGAAATGGTTTCTAAACCTTTAAATGCGTTGGTCTTGTGAGATTAAAAGCCATAGTTACTTTTTCAAACAATTTGATCACTTTGTTTCAATTTGAGTCTATGAACAGTGATTTTCCAAATTTCTTGCTTCTAGGGTTTAGGGAAATGGCTTCTAAACCTTTAAATGCGTTGGTCTTGTGAGATTCAAAGCCATAGTTACTTTTTCAAACAATTTGATCAGTTTGTTTCAATTTGAGTCTATGAACAGTGATTTTCCAAACTTCTTGCTTCTCGGGTTTAGGATTTGCTTAGGGTTTAGGGAAATGGCTTCTAAACCTTTAAATGCGTTGGTCTTGTCAGATTCAAAGCCATAGTTACTTTTTCAAACAATTTGATCACTTTGTTTCAATTTGAGTCAATGAACAGTGATTTTCTAAACTTCTTGCTTCTAGGGTTTAGGGAAATGGCTTCCAAGCCTTTAAATGCGTTGCTCCTGTGAGATTCAATGCCCTAGCTACTTTTTCAAACAATTTGATCACTTTGTTTCAATTTGAGTCTATGAACAGTGATTTTCCAAACTTCTTGCTTCTAGGGTTTAGGGAAATGGCTTCTAAACCTTTAAATGCGTTGTTCTTGTGAGATTCAATGCCGTAGTTAATTTTTCAAACAATTTGATCACAATATTTCAATTTGAGTTTATGAACAGTGATATTCGAAACCTCTTGCTTCAAGGGTGATAGGAGCATTTTAATGCGACGTTTTAACTGCATTTCCTTACATTTTTCTGCGCCATTTCCTTGAAAAATCCCTGTTTTGGGAAGTTTCCATTCTTTGATTGGGAAAGTTCCTTATTGTAGAAAATTTCCATTTTTGTAGTCTTCATTTCTCATTTTTTTAGCAAGTTTCCATTTTTCAGTTTAGGAAAGTTTCTATTTTTCATTTTTAGTAAGTTTCTATTTTCATTTTTTAGAAAGTTTCTATTTTTAAGTATAGTTTCTATTTTCAGGACCTCCGAGCTAGAAAGTGGAAATTGATAGGAGCATAAAATGCGACGTTTATAATGTTTAAACCCTATATTTTGCTAAGTTATTTCCTTTATCTTGATCAATTTAACTTAGTTAGTGTTTTTCAGGTAAAATGGAGTCTCAAGGTCCAAAAATGGCTAAGGAAAGCATAAGTGGCGCAGAAATGAGAAGAAATGAAGAAATGGAATTTCTCCCAGTTTGACTAGGAAAAGGAATCCTAGTTGGAGTAGGAATCAGAAGCTGACTTGGATTCAAACTCTTAAGTCGCGGAAATTAGAAGTCCTACTTGGACAAGGAAACCCAATCCTACTCGGATAAGGAATCCTAGTGTGATAAGGAGTCCCTGTTGGATAAGGATTACTCAAGAAGGTTCCGGAAGAGTGTAGAAGCATCTCGGAAAAGGAAGCAGTATTCAACTAGGAAACCTACTTGCATATGGAGTTCTACTCGTACTAGGAGACCTGTGGAAGCTAGGAGAAGACCATGGAACGTCCATGAAGCATCTAGAAGTCTCAAGAAGATCATATGCCGTGCACATGGAAGAGGAAGCAACGAGGAATTCGGATTTCAAAGCAATATGGAATTTGGACTTCTTGTTGAGTAAGGATTGAATCGCCGTGATAATCTTGAAGATTCTTGAAGGTTCTTGACGTTTCTACTTCAGAATAGGCGTGGAAGACATGTGAGAGGCATGTGATGTGAAGGAAAACCGAATTGGACTCAACTTGTGCATTAAAAGTCAAATCCTTTACAGATTCGGAAATCTGCCTGTGCAGATCAGTTAACTTCAACGGAGTGCAATAAATCTCTCAGAGCTCAGAAAATTATGATCTTTATATGGTTGGAAAGCTACGGATGTCTAGTTTCCAGAGCTTTTTACAGCTCATCAATAGCTATTTTCTAGAGGAAGTTATGGCCGTTTTAGTGGACTGAGGTCAATCCTGCCGGAAATCTGTTTTGTGAAGAAGAAGTCCTAAATCAACTAGAACTAGGAGAAACCAAGGAGAAACGAATTGGGAGAGCCTTGGGACGTCCTCCTATAAATACCTTGTGTATTAGACGTCCAGGGGACACACATCATTCTCCACAAATTCGTTTCTCACCGGTTTGCTCTTGAGTTTCAGGTTTTCGCATCTTGCAAGTTCTAGCCGTGCCATCCTCCATCCTTGCCGTGATCTTCACTTTGTGCCGCCGCCTTGGATCTGCGTTGGACCTTGGGACGTGTCTAAGGGTTGTTCTTACCATCTTCATCATGTTTTCTTCTCGGTTTTGCAACTTGTTAGATAGAAATTTCTGTTTTGATTTTCTTTGTGTAAAACCGAAACCATGAGTTAGTTTTCTGATTTTTGAATGCGATTTGGATAGTCTTTTCAATGTTTGATGTGTTTGTGTGCTCTTGATCTTGTTTAATTGCCGAATTTAAAGAATAATAATCTGGTTTTATGCTTCATTACATGTCAACGATTTTCTAAGTCTGACAAACAATTAGTATGACTTGCATGTAACTTGCTAGTAATTAGGGTTGATGCGTTGTGAACCTTAATTCAAAATAAGTAGTAAAGGCTTGCTTTGAGTCGAAATCAGATTATGCATGTGATGAATTGACTCGCGTGGATGTACTTGGATTTGCATGTTCATTAACCAAACTTTCACTTGTTCTTAATGATTCGAATGCATGAGATCATGAATTGCGTTGATTGTGTGATACTTGTTTTCGAAATATGTTGGATTAAGTGCGTTGCTTAATTGACTAAGTAAAGGGAAGTAAAATAAGGGACATTGGTTGCGTTGATCTTTGTTTCTTGGTTGATGGTGTTCTTGGCAATTAATAAAGATTAAGGGATGCATGAATATGTTGTTCTTGATTTGTTCTTGAAAAATTGTTCTTCAAAGATTCTTCTTTTCCCACCTATGTAAATAAAAACGTTTTCAAGCTTTGTTTATTTTCTGAAAATTGATAGCTTTTAATCTTCAAAAACCCCCCATCTTTATGTTTTCTTGTTTGTGTAAATAAATAAAATTAACTTAGATTTTTAGGTAGCATGTTAACCTAGTTAAATAATAAATAAAATAAAAATGTTTTTAAATTCGTGAATAGTGTCTCCGTGAATAGTAAATATGTGTTTGTTTTAGTTTTAGTGTTTTTTAGGAGTTTGTTATGTGTTTGTTATGTGCTCCTAAATTTTAGGGAAAGTAGTTAGAGTTAGTTTTGACTTAGGAGTCCTAATTTGACTTTGCTTCTAATTTGTTTCCTAATTGTATTTGACTTCCTAATCCTTATAGAAATAGTATTCCTTGTTGTATATGGATTCCCTATGTGATATGGACTTGTAAATTGTGTATAAATAGGAGTAGGATTTCCAAAACCTTTTCTAACTTGTTTTCTCTCTAATTTCGTCCTTGCCTATATATATACTTGTGAATTTCGTTTCTTTCTCTCATTCCTTTGTTCTCTAATTCGTGATACATGTATGGTTGCTCTCTAATTCTTTGTTGTTTCTTTTGTTGTTCGAAATTTATGCATGCTTGTAACTTGTAAATTATAATTTTCGTGTGATGTATATTCTATGTTTCTTTGATTTATTTCTCACATGCTAGCACCCTCAATCCCCGGTTTAGAACGATCCCTGCTTATCCTATACTAACGCTCGACATTTTCAGGGTTTAAATTGGCGATTGCTTTTGCACGTATCAATTTTTGGCGCCGTTGCCGGGGATTGAAAAGTCTTCATGTGATGAAAACGCCACTAAGGTATGATTTTGGTAAAGGATTGTGAACTATTATGGAATAGGTGAAGTCTCTTTTGTTGACATTAGCCTTAACCCCTTATTAGCACCTAATTTAGGTCTCTTAAGGTTGAGGGCGGCTTTTGTTAACACTTGAAAAATGTCGTGCACTTAATTTTTCCCTTATCCTAGTAAGTATAGCCTATGTGAGATGGTGACTCTAGGAAGGGGACAATGTTCATGATGGGTTTTGAAATCAGAAAGGCAATTGCCGAAATGGTTTCTACCTCTTGTGCTCGTCCTCCCCCGCACTGGCCATTTCAGTAAGGTTGCCCAAAGGATTTGCGAAGAAATATGTGTGGAGACAAGGACTTGGGCCGCACGTCCAAAACAATAGTCCATGATGTTTTATTAAAGTCATATACTTAGACAATTTTCGAGAAAATTGGTTTTGGTAAGAAGAAAGTAAGTCATAACGGAATAGGTGAGAGTTCTTTTATTAATACTTGTCAAGCAACCTCCTTTATCAAGTAGGCGCACCTTAGTAGCATAGAGTGTCTAGGTTGATTGGATACGAGAAGTGCTGACAAAGGGTCTCGTCCCCTGTCAATCAAGTGAGCTGAGCTCCGCCAAAATCGTTCCTCTACTACCTGGCTCTGTGTGAAAAGAGTTACCAAAAGATTTAGGAGGGGAGACTTGTATTAACATTAGAATCTCTGGGCCGCACGTCTAAACTTTGACTTACAATTCTCTTATTAAAATTGATTATTTCGAAGGTTGTAAAAGATTGTAACTAACCACTATAATTTCCGTTGACTTTGGTTTATACATGTATATATGTGACGTTTTTGATGTGTGAACCTTGGTCCACGTCTTGTTTATACCTTACTAACATTACTCTTTTGTTTTACTACAGATCAATGAATGTCTGGATCATCTGAACCACCTAAGAACACTAAAACGCCTCTTCAAGTCCTCAAAGATAGACTTGAGGAATTGAAGAAGAACCCGGACATCTTTGACGTTGAAGTGACCACACCTCTTCAATTTCGTGAACTTCAAGTGGATAGTGAAGGGAATAGAATAGAAGGAGGATCAGAAGCTTCGGACACTTCAGTTAATCCATCACCACACCAAACGCCACCTCCATCACCTCGTGCACTTTTAGTTGTTCCACCACCACCACCACCAATGGCTCTCACCATAAGGCAACTCTCTACATCCGTCATCCCACCTGGGGGAGTGCCAACCTGCATAACCTACCCTGCTGCAGCTGAGGGATTAACAGCTGATTTTGAGTTGAAGTCTGGGTTGCTTCATCGTCTTCCTACATTTCATGGACTACCTATGGAAGATCCCAACAACCACTTGATGGAATTTCAGTTCATCTGCACTAGCATGAAGCCTCAAGGAGCTGATGAGCATATTTTGAAGTTGAAGGCCTTCCCATTTTCGTTGGCTGACAAGGCAAAGCAGTGGCTCTATGAGTTGCCTAGTGGACGCATTACCTCTTGGGGAGACATGATGAAGGCGTTTCTTGAGAAGTATTTTCCTACATCTCGCATCATCATGTTAAGGAAGAAGATAAGTGGCATCCAACAAGGGCAAGATGAGTCCTACGCAGAATACTATGAAAGGTTCAAGTCTCTCATCACTCAATGCCCTCAACATGGCATGAAGGAGGAGACCTTGCTCACTTGCTTTTATGATGGTCTCACACCATTGGAAAGAGATATGCTAGATGCAGCTTCTGGTGGATCTTTTGTTGACAAGGAGCCTGCGGCTGGAATGATCCTTATTGAGAATAGGGCCTTGAATCAACAACAATTTGGAAGCTCTAGGCCCAAATCCACCACCACACGTGAAAGGGTCCATGAGGTAAGTACTTTAGCTCAATTGGAAGATAAAATTAACAGACTTACTTCTATAGTGTCTCAGGGATCACATGGACAAGTCATGGTGTGTGGAGTGTGTTCAATGCAAGGGCATGTGTCTGACCAATGCCCTCAACTCATGGAAAGTGGAGGACAAGAAGGTGTCAACGCCATAGGCTTCCAACAAGGTTTCCAACGTCCTAGGAATGATCCTTACTCAAACACTTACAATCCTGGATGGAGGGATCACCCTAATTTTCGTTGGAAGGACAATGAGAACGTTCAAAGTGCACCTCAAGGCTTCCAACCACGTCCTCAAGGCTTTTATCAAAAGCCTCAACCTCCTAACCCTACTCCTTTCAATTCGAATTTTAATTCAAATGCTTCTTCTTCTTCTTCTAATGACGAGTTGATCAAAGCACTAACCAAGTCTACTCAAGCTTTAATTGCAGGTCAAACTAATCATGGGAACCAAATCAACGCCATATCCACAGATGTAGCTGAGATGAAGAAGCAAATGAGTCAAGTGGTGGAGTTTATGGGTAAGTTTCATGAGCAAGGTAAGTTACCAAGTGGCACCATCCCAAATCCTCACTTTGAGCAAGCCAAAGCCGTGACTACAAGGAGTGGTAAGACCCTTGTAGACCTTCCTAAGCCTCCCAAAAAGAGCTTAACGTCAACTTTAGAGGAGGAAGAGGACCCTGCAACGTCTAAGGCTCATGTGACACCTCCTACTGCAGAACCGAAACCTAAAGGACAAGTTTCTAACTCTTTCAATTCGGTTATTACTAATCCATCTTCATCTCCTTTGCCTTTCCCAAGCAGATATGCTAAGTCCAAGAAAGATGAAGCCGAAAGGGCTATCTTGGAAACTTTTAAGAAAGTGCAAATCAACATCCCTCTCCTTGAGGCCATTAAGCAAATTCCTAAGTATGCCAAATTTTTGAAGGAACTTTGCACCACAAGGAGACAAAACCGTGAGAAGGAAGTGGTGAAGGTAAGTGAGAATGTCTCAGCTGTGCTTCAACGCAGAATGCCTGAAAAGTGTAAGGATCCAGGGAGTTTTTCTATCCCTTGTGTCATTGGAACCAGTAGATTCGAAAATGCCATGCTAGACTTAGGTGCTTCTATAAATGTCATGCCTTATTCTGTTTATGAAACTCTAGGTCTAGGTGAGCTTAAACATGATAATGTTATTATTCAGTTGGCAGATCGATCTAATGCATACCCTAAGGGGTTAGTTGAGGATGTACTTGTGCAGGTTGGTGAGCTAATCTTCCCAGCTGATTTTTACGTCCTAGAGATGGAGGAGCCCTCTCCCAAGTCAACGCCACTCTTGCTAGGTCGTCCCTTCATGAGGACGGCTAGAACTAAAATTGATGTTTATTCTGGCGCTTTGACAATGGAATTTGATGGTGAAATTGTTGGCTTCAACATCTTTGAAGCAATGAGGTATCCCTTGTCTGATTTTTCATCATGTTTTTCTATTGATATACTTGATGAACTTGCGCAGAAATTCATGGAGATGATGAATGAGGATACTTTGGTTTCAACCATTGCTAATGGTGTTGGAATAATGAAGGATGACACTACCATCCCTAAGGAGGAGCTCACGGCTAATCACAGTGATGCAATCATGGAACATGTTGCTTTTCTTGAGGCAACACCATTTAAAGGGAAATGGCTTTTCTTGAGGCAACACCATTTCCCTAAAGCCATTTCCCATTCACGGCTAATCACAGGAGCAACGCATTTAAAGGTTTCTACACCTTATCACCCACAAACTAGTGGGCAGGCTGAGGTCTCTAATCGTCAGATTAAGGGGATATTGGAGAAGACTGTGAACCCCAACAGGAAGGACTGGTCCTTGCGTTTAGAGGATGCTCTGTGGGCCTACAGAACTGCATACAAAACTCCCATAGGTATGTCCCCATATCGAATTATCTATGGTAAACCTTGCCATTTACCTGTGGAGTTGGAGCACAAAGCTTGGTGGGCTGTGAAGCAGTTCAACATGGATATGGATGCAGCTGGGCTTCATAGGAAGTTGCAATTGCAAGAGTTAGAGGAGATAAGGAATGATGCCTTTGAAAGTGCTAAAATCTACAAGGATAAGACTAAGGCATTCCATGACAAAATGATTCGAAGGAAGACTTTTGTTGTGGGTCAAAAAGTTCTTCTCTTCCATTCTCGTCTCAAACTCTTCCCAGGTAAGCTTCGTTCTCGTTGGATTGGGCCTTTTGTTATCACTCATGTGTTTCCTCATGGAGCTGTGCAGATAAAGAGTGAACAAACAAATAACGAGTTCAAGGTAAATGGGCATCGCTTGAAGCCCTACTATGAGGCATTTGTGGAACATGAAGTGGAGGCCGTACCCCTCCAAAACGTTCCAAACCCTGAGCATTAAATGGAGGTACAAGTCTAGGCTGAAAGACTATAAACATTAAGCGCTGCTTGGGAGGCAACCCAATTCAGAAGTTGCTGTGGAGGAGTCATCAACGCAGATTTGTTTTATCCTTCCCTTTTACTCCTCCAACTTTTCTTTGTACTTAGTCATTTTCGTAAATTCTAGCCCTATATACTTAAATGTTTCATTGCATGTTTATACTTGATTACATTGAGGACAATGCAATATTTAAGTGTGGGGGAAGGGATTTACACTTTTATCTTGAGTCATATATATTGAAAAATTGAAAAATACAAAAAAATTGAAAAATGTTAAAAAAGTCAAAAATTTTCGTTGTTTTTGTCTTTGTTTTGAGTCTTAGGATGCCCTTTCAACTGTCTAGGATGATTCTATATCTCTGAAATCATGACTAAAAGAGGATCACAAGATTGAGATGATTTTTAAACATGGTATTCTTTGGTTAATTGAGATATATGAACAATGTGTGCCTTGTAGTGGATATGGATTTCGAAACTTTGGTACAGAATATAAAGCATGTTAAGATGAGTTTTAATTCATAAAAGCCCATGTGAGATAATTGAGCCATGTCCCTTTTTCTTGGAGTGATAAATGAAATATATTCTTAATTTCTTGGTGATATTTTGATGATCTCATTATTCTTCATTTGATTGATTACTTGCCATAGATTAAGTTTGATGGACTAGAGAATGCTAGAATTCACTCTTGTGCTTGTTGAGACGTATATCAATACATGGCCCTGATTCTGGAAGGGATAGAGGCACCCTAGGAATTACCACCATTGCCATATAAACTTGTGTCCCCATTTGTGCCTGTCGTGGGACTCCCCTAGATAAACCCCTTTGAGCCTACATTGAGCCTTTTTATTCATCACCCTTAAAACCCTTAACCATGAAGCTTAGTATAGTTACAACCCTACCCTTTGTTCTAAGAACTTAGTGGAGCTATCTTTTGAGACATACTACATGGGTTTGGTGCTAAGGATGAAGATTGAGAAGAGGTGAAAGTTCAAGTGTGGGGGTAGACTTGTCCATAAAGAAAAGAAAAATATGTGAAAGCCGTGAAAAAAATGAAATGAAAAGAAAATTGTGTACGGCTAGAAAAGAAAAGTTATGGATTTTAGTCCCCATACTTAGTGATTTTGGAGTTTACTTTGAACTGAAGGCCCACTACAGAAAAATTTGGCCTTTGTCCATTTCACTATAGTTCAAGGGAAGTTTACAATGAAGATTGGGCCCAACATGAAGACATTAGGCCCCTTTTATGTATCTTCTAGGGAAAGTGACGTTTTTGCAATACCTTGGTGGATTTCTTGAGGTTTCTACATCTATATGTGCTCTACTAGGTTTTTAGGACACTTTGATAAATCATTACCCTTCATTTCTTAAAACCTTGAGCCTTGGCCTCATTACAACCCTGAAGAAGACCTTCTTGATCCTTAAGATGGGACAGCCCTTGATGTGGAGATGAGTTACAAGAGTTGAACCTATGGCTTGGGTCCATCTGTGCAAGTAGTTGGTATCCTTCATGAGATCTTTAAAAGGAAATTATACATGTGCTTTCGTTTCTTACATTATGTGATATACTTGCTATCTTTCACATATACTTGAGTGTATAAGCTTTTAAGCATTGCCATGATCTGAGAGAAGAAAGAGTGGATATACCTTTGTGAGGATTGAATCAACTTGTTTGAAACATGCTTGACAGAACCCATCACCATTGTTACAACCAAGTCCTACTTGTGTATGTGTAAATTATGTGTTTCAATTAACTCTCGAATGCCTAACATTGAATTTTGGTTAAGTGCTAATCTTGGTGTTATGAAAGTAAGAGATTGCTGAGACAAATAGTTGAAGGGCAATAGAGTCATTGTTTTTGTAGAGTCTTTAATTTCTGTTGAGTCTTAGTGTGTGTCTTAGTGTGATTTTGCTAAGGGACTAGCAAAAGCTAAGTGTGGGGGAATTTGATAGGAGCATTTTAATGCGACGTTTTAACTGCATTTCCTTACATTTTTCTGCGCCATTTCCTTGAAAAATCCCTGTTTTGGGAAGTTTCCATTCTTTGATTGGGAAAGTTCCTTATTGTAGAAAATTTCCATTTTTGTAGTCTTCATTTCTCATTTTTTTAGCAAGTTTCCATTTTTCAGTTTAGGAAAGTTTCTATTTTTCATTTTTAGTAAGTTTCTATTTTCATTTTTTAGAAAGTTTCTATTTTAAGTATAGTTTCTATTTTCAGGACCTTCGAGCTAGAAAGTGGAAATGAACGCACGAATGGAAAGAGGAGCTTGCGAACATCAAGACGAACGAACATGAGAGAAAATGGCCCACACATTTGAGCAGAAATGAAGAAAGAAGCTTTCCTGGTCCAACCAGGAAACCCTGCGAAAAGGAGGAAAAGCCCACCAATGAAGTTTCCAACGCAACCATGAAAAAGAAATGGAAGAATAATGTGTTTTGCGTTGGAAAATTAGAAGGCTTGAAGATGAAGCAACAAGGCCCAAGAACTCTTTGGATTTTCGGCAAATTGGATAAAGGCCCATCAAAGCCCGTGACATTAGGGGTTTGTGACGCAAACCCTAGCCCTTTAAGTTGTTGTTGCCGTGAATTTTCAAGAGATAAACAAGGAGGTGGCGTCCAAGAAAATCAGAAATTAAAAGGAGAGTTTCTAGGGTTATTTTTATGGAAATAAATCAAGAGAAGAAACCCTAGAAGACCTAGCCGTCCAAGCCAAGAGGAAAACAAGGGGAGGCCGTGCAAAATAAAAGAGAAACCCTAGAGAATTCGGCCAAGGGATAATGAAGAGAGAAACTAGGGTTTTGCCGTGTGGAAAATCAGAAATTCAAGAGATATTTCGTGGAGATTTCTTAGGGAGCTTTTAAAGGAAAGAGAATATGTGTTGAACACAAAAAGCTCTCAAAGGAGTCTAGGTTCATCCCCCTTTATTCTCTAAATATATTGTTGCCGAAATTAGTGTATAAAATCAGAAATTATCTACATATTTCGGCAAGAATTATTTAGGGAATTTATATTGGAATTTTGTGATTGGTTGAACCACCTCATAGGGCTTATGTGGCAAGCTATCATTGGAGAAAATTATGTGGAGGAAGCATGCATATGCCGTGAGTTTCTCTAGGGTTTTGGACGGCAAGGAGACCTAGGGGCCGTCCCCTATATATTCCTCTCTTCTCTCAACGTCAAGGGTTCCGACTTTTGCGTTCATACACTTTAGAAAAAAAATCAGAAAACTCTATAGCCTAGCCGTGCTCCTCTCCATCCTCTAGGGCAACCACGAAGTGCAAGCAAGGCCAAGGAAGAAGAAGACAAGCCGTGAACACCATCCATCCTCCACCTTGAAGATTGCTTTCGAAATTCAAGAGACCACATCATCACTTCATCCATCTCATCTTCATCACGGTGTAATCCGATTATCCTTGTAACTTTGTTTGTATTTTCGTTGGTTTGCCTTAGTTGACACATATGTATGAACAAGTTTTGTTTTCTGAAATTTTATGATTAATTGTTAATTTTCAGATTCATATATTGTGATTTATGGTTGCTTTTGTGTAAGTGTTTGATTGAATTTGCATGATAGAAATCGTTTGTATGATAATCTTGAATGGTTCGAAACATTTAGGGTTTTTATGTGAATGTTGCTACGAATTTGAGAACATGAATCAACTTTTTGGTTTTGTGTTCTTGAATCAATAAGTAGTAAAGGTTTTGTACAAAAACCGAAATTTAATCAAAGGAGATTGCAATTAGGTGAACTTTTTCATACTAAGTTGCACATTCGAATTGATAGCCTTCCTTGAACTTCTTGCGTTAAACATGTGTGATTGACTAGCTTTCTAGGGCTTGAATACATGTTTGATAGAATTAATTTAGGTGCTTTCACTTAGGTTAATTAGCATCGAAAGTAAAATATGGGAAATTGTTTGCTTAGAACGTTTCACATGATCAATTCCTCTTGCATGACTATGATGAACAATGATGAACTTGAATTAACTTTGATTATATGTTTCGATTTGATCTTTGTTCGTGCAATTCATTTGCATTTTTATGTTTTTGCATTTTAATTGTTTTCTTTACTTAGTTTAATTTCCGAAAACCAAAAACCAAAAATCCCCCTAATTTCGTAAATATGTATATACTTTGTTTATTTTGTAAAAATTATACTTTGTTTTAATTTTAATTGTTTAATTGTTTGATAATGACAGGTGTACCCTCAATCCCCGGAATAGAACGATCCCTATTTATTCTATACTACTAATGACATTTCAGGGTTAAATTGTGCGCTTCCCAAAAGCGTATCAATTTTTGGCGCCGTTGCCGGGGATTGAAAAATCATTTGTCATATTGTGAATGTTTGTTTTGTTTATATGTGTGATCGAAAAAAAAATTTACTTGTAATTATTTTGTAATTGTCGAAAATTAGTAGATTAATTACTTAGGTTGTTATTTTTATTATTGAATACGAATTTTAATTGTGGGTTGTAAATTAAAGAAGGAATAGGTGAAGTCGTGTTTATTAATATTGGCCTAAACCCCTTATTGGTACCTAGTCCAGGTCCCTTAAGGTTGAGGGCGGCCTTTATTAACATTCATTGAACTGTCTTCACACTTAGGACCTTTTTCATCCAAGTAAGTATAGCCTATGTGGGATGGTGTGTAGGAAGGGGACAACGCTCATGACAGGTTCTTGAATCCAGAAGTGCATGCAAATGGGCCTAAACCACTATGTGGGAGTAGCTCATGCCAAAATGGATTCTACCTCTCGTGGTCGCCCTCCCCTACCTGGCCATTTCAGTAAGGTTGCCCAAAGGATGTAGGAGGGACTTTGTGTCTAGACGACTATACTTGGGCCGCACGTCCTCTTGATTTACCGCTTGGAATTGAGTTTGAAATCAATGATAAATATAACAAATGAAAATATTGTGATTCACTAAGGTATATTGGATTAAACATAGTCTTGAGAAGGGTAGCTGTTTCAGTCCCATTGCACATCGAGACTCCCTGTTCCCGTACCTAAGTGTTGAAAATAAATGTAAAGAAAAGGAAATAATAGAGTTATTTGTAATTAATTTCGTAAAAAGAAAAAAAAAAAAAAAAAAAAAAAAAAAAGAGAAAAGAAGAAAAAGAAAAAAATTTGTGACGTTTGGTTGTTGTCTTGTTTGAAAGTTTTGTAAAGTGTGTCTAATCTTGTTAAAACAAAAGAAATGTAAAGAATTAATTATAAATATTGTTAAATTCTTGATTTATTATAAGTGTGTAAAATCGTATGAGTAGATAAGGGCCCTTTTGTTAATATTGGCCTTAACCCTTCATTAGTGCCTTTCTAAGGTCTTATGAGGTTGAGGGCGGCCTTTATTAGCATTTGGAGAACTGTCTAACACATGAGTTCTTTTCAAGCTGAGTAAGGGGCATATAGGTGGTGTCTTAGGTTGAGACCCTGGGTGATGGGTTCAAATTGGATCTCAGAGATACTATAGACTGTGCGTAAACCACTATGTGGGAGTAGCCGATAGGGGCCTAAACCTCAATGAGGGAGTAGCCTCTGTAGTGTCACCAAAATGAGTCCTCCCTCTCACTTACTTCTTAATCTGGCCATCTAGCCTTCTGAAACAAAGGAAAGTGACTTATGTCTAGGCGACTATCCCTAGATCGTAGCTCACCAATAGTAGTGGTTTCTATTGGGCTCGACTTACAACTTGTGATCAATTGAGATATTAACTTTATTTTGTAAAGATAATAAGATACTTGAATATAACCTTCACTTGTAAATTGTGTGTTTTGTACATTTTATACTTGTATAAATTTCTTACGTGGTTTATTTGTGAAGATTGTGGATAGTTTGTAATTTATACTCCTCTTTATACTTGTATAAATCCTGAATAGTAAAGTCGTGAATAGTAACTTTGAATAGTGACTCGTGAATAGTAAAGTTGATGTATAAATCACTAATTTGTAATTAGTTTACTTTATACTTTGCTAACTGATAGGAGCATTTTAATGCGACGTTTTAACTGCATTTCCCTACATTTCTTACGTTATTTCCTTATTAAAATCCTGTTTAGGAAAGTTTCCATTCTTTGATTGGGAAAGTTCCTATTTGTAGAAAGTTTATATTTTTGTAGTTTCTATTTATCATTTTTAGTAAGTTGCCATTTTTCATTTTAGGAAAGTTTCTATTTTTCTTATTAGTTTCTATTTTTTTTAGGACCTCCAAGCAAGTGGAAAATCTTGAGGAGGAAAATCAAAGTTGCAACCAAGTGGAAAATCTTGAGGAGGAAAATCAAAGTTGCAACCAAGTGGAAAATCTTGAGGAGGAAAATCAAAGTTGCAAGGAAGTGGAAAATCTTGAGGAGGAAAATCAAAGTTGCAACCAAGTGGAAAAACTTGAGGAGGAAAATCAATTCAAGTTGAACAAGTGATAAACATGTGGGAAGATATTTTTTACAAATTTGTCTAACATATCTAGCCCTTCATTTATGTTCATCTCCACCCTCCATTCATGTTCATCTCCACCCTCCATTCATCATTTTTTGGGCTATAAATACACTTCTCCTCTCACTCTCAAAACCAATTCCTTCATCCATTCCATCTTCTTTGTCTCTCCATTTCCTTTCCATTTTCTCTCCATCCTCTAGTGCATTCAACATTTCAAGAAAGGCCAAGGGAGAAGAAGAATTGCCCCGTGAGCATCATCCTCCATCACCATCCTTGAAGCTTGCTTTCGAGATTCAAGAGACCACATCCTCAATTCGTTCATCTCATCTCCATCTCACGGTGTAATCCGATTCTCCTTTGTAACCTTTGCTTTGATTTCGTTGGTTTTGTTCTAGTTGACATATGTGTTTGAATGAATATTAATTTCTGGAATTTTATGATTAATTGAGAATTTTTAGATTCATATAATTGTGATTCTAAGTTGCTTATGTGAGTTTGTTCGATTAAATTTGCTTTACAGAAAACTTTTATATGTTTATCTTATTTGGGTCGACACTTATAGGATTTGCATGTAATTGGTGCTAGGTTTAAGAACATGAAATCGACTTTTCGTTTTGTGTAACTTGAATCAAAAGTAGTAAAGGTTCTGGACAAGAATCGAATTTAATTGAAGAGGATTGCAATTAGGTGGACTTTTCCATAACTAAGTTGTACACTTGAGTTGATAGCCTTTCTCTATGTCTAATGCATTAAACATGTCATGATTGACTAGCTTTCTAGGGCTTGATTGCATGTTTGATAGGATTAATCTAGGTGCTTTCGCTTAGGTTAATTAGCATTGAAAAGTAAAATATGGGAAATCATTTGCTTTCGAATGTTTCACATGATCAACTCCTCTCTCATGACTTAGATGAACAATATTAGGGTTTGAATCAATTTTAATCATATGTTTCGGTTTTTGATCTTTGTTCTCTCACTCTATTTTATTTTTATGTTTTTGCATTTTAATTATTTTGTTAACTTAGTTTTATTTTCGAAAATCCAAAAACAAAATCCCCCCTTATTTTTGTTCACTTGTATATATATATTCTTTATTTTATTTTTGTAAATAATACTTTATTATTTTAATTCTTTATTTGTTTATACAATTGTATATATTTATATTCTTTATTTTATTTTTGTAAATAATACTTTTCTTTATTTGTTTCACAATTACAAGTGTACCCTCAATCCCCGGAATAGAACGATCCCTATTTGCTTATACTACTAACGATATTTCAGGGTTAAATTGTGCGCTTGCTTATCTATGCTTACTTATTTCATTGCATGCTTTTAATTAATTACATTGAGGATAATGCAATATTTAAGTGTGGGGGAAGAGATTTATATTTTTGTCTTTCATTTTGAGTCCTATATATATATATTTGTCTTTTATTTTTGAGTCCTTTCTATAAAAAAAAAATATATATATAAAAAAAATATTAAAAAAAAAAATTGCATTCATTCAGTCTTATTTACAAAAAAAAAAAAAAAAAAAAATTAAAAATTAAAAAATATATATATATATATAATAATAATAATAATAATACTAAGCCATGTCTGCATCTCTGTAGGAGTTGAGACTGAGCTCAAGGGAAATGTGAGAGCCACCGCCATAACCGCCACCTCCCTCGGAAGTAGTCTTCATGTTGCCAAAGATGTCCTCACCATGCATGGGGAATAGTGGAAGGGTTTCAATCTCCTGGTGATCTCCTCCTCGTTGTTCCATGAAAGATTGTCCTCCTGTTGTGCCAAAGGAGGTAGTACTGGTATTAGTGTTGAAGGGTGAGGAGGAATATGGGTCAACACCATAGCCGACACGTGACCCAAAGTTTAGATCAATGGATCTACCATCATCAGTAGAACTAGTGGATCCAAAATTGAGATCGAGAGATCCACCAACCGGAACGTTCCGAAATTCCTTCAACTTCTGCCTCTCACGAGCCTTGAGGTTCTGGAACCAAAAGAAGATGTTTTTGTCCTCGATCTGCCCATACTGTTTCAGATGGAGGCAGATCTCTTGAATCTGCTCTGGAGTTGGGTACTTAAAACCCTTATCATAGTAAAGGCCCTTGAGGATTCTTAGTTGAGGCGGTGTGGGAGCCCACCGGTTATTAGTCCCGGCTGCTTGGTTGTTTCCTCCATCCTCGATTTGTTGCTGGGTCTGTTGCTCCATTAGTTGCAGAGTTTGTGGTTCCATGTTGATGAAGAAAGGATTTGAGTTTCGAAAGAAAGGCTGAAGGGTTGAGAGAGAAAGGCTGGAACTCGGAAGAATTTTCTTTTGGAGTGAACAGTCGCTCAGAATGCACCTATTTCTAGAACGAGTGAGCAGATCTCCACCGTTGGATCGACGATCTCTGAGATTAAATCTACGTGTTGGATTAAAGTCACCCAAAAACACGGAAAAGTTGTTGACGCGTGAAGGACACATGGGGGAACCAAACTGATCTCGAGGAGCTGTGACAGATAAGCTACAGCCGAAAGCAGGTATGATTGCCGTAAATTAAGGAAAAGAAAGGACGCGTGGGGGAATCAAACGAATCTCGAGGACCTGTGACAGACAAGCTACAGCCGAAAGCAGGTCTAATTGCCATAAATCCAGGAAAAGAAAGGAATATTTACGCGTGGGGGAGTTTTTCATGTGCATATGTGTTTCTTGGGCCGTGAACTGTCATAACTCTTCTCCTTCCCGGAGAAGCTTTGTTAAAACCGTGTGCCTGTTGAGATTTCTACCCTATTTTGTGCTTTACATATACATCTTTTTTTGTCTCCTCCAGATTTTACTAAGGTTTGTCTAAAGCGTGCAGTTTCAAATTCCTTCTACTTCCTCATGGCTCGAACCAAGGTTACCCCTCGCAGGGGCGTCAATCAACGCCGTGTTCTCTCTTTGGAAGAAGAAGGTCGTCAAGCGGCCACTAGAGCTGGGCTTACTCGTCCATGGGACCATCGTCCTATCCGTGAGCGTACCCGCAGTCCCCCTCCTCTGCCTCGTCGCTCTCCCAGACTGCATCCCGGAGAGTCTTCTTCCTCACCAGCTGCTAGTGCTCCTCGACCTGTGGCCACCCTGGAAAGCTTGTCGGATTCAATTGATGATTTGCGCTCCTCTCTCCGCGATGGTATTATGGTGACAGATTGGAGAGTCAATTGCATGATCGATTACATCTCTGAGATGAACTGCTCTTTGATCCGCTGTCACACTGCAATAAACAAGCTTGCTCAGGAAGTCAATAACTTGCAGAGTTATCCTCCTGGGTTTCCTCGCAAGGACGCTACTGCATCACAACATGAGGACCCGCCTCCGAAGGCTGAAACCAGCAAGAGGGCTGCCACTCGCCCGCATACCGCTCCTCCAAAGGAGTAAATGGAGGTACAAGTCTAGGCTGAGAGACTTTAAACATTAAGCGCTGCATGGGAGGCAACCCATTTCAACCGTATCTGTGGAGGAGCCATCAAACGCAGATTTGCTTTCTTGAACTCTTCCTTCTATTTTATTTTCATGAATTTTAAGTTGTTTTAGGTTTCGTTGTGTTAACTCTCTTCTATGCTTGATTTATGCTTTGCATGATTTATATTTGTTTATACATTGAGGACAATGCATGAATTAAGTATGGGGGAAGGATTATTGCTTTATTGTGTTTTTAGTAGTTAGTATAAAAAAAAAAAAAAAAATAGTTGAAGTTGGATTGTGTTTTTTGTGTTTTTAATTGATGTTGTGATACACTAAGGTATATTGGATTAAACATAGTCTTGAAAAAGGGTAGCTGTTTCAGTCCCATTGCACATCGAGACTCCCTGTTCCCGTACCTAAGTGTTGAAATTAAATTATTTAAAAAAAAAAAAATTTGGTTACTTTTGTTTTTGTTTTTGAGTCTTAGAATGCCCTTTCAACTGTCTATGATGATTCTATATCTCTGAAATCATGATTAAAAGAGGATCACAAAATTGAGATGATTTTTAAAATGGTATTCTTTGGTTAATTGAGATATATGAAAAATGCATGCATGTGTAGTGGATATGGATTTCGTAACCTTGGTACAGAATATGAGCATGTTAGGATGAGTTTTGATTCATAAAAGCCCCTGTGAGATATTTGAGCCATGTCCCTTTTTCTTGGAGTGATAATTGAAAAATATATTCTTAATTTCTTGGCGATGTTTTGATGATCTCATTATTCTTTCATTTGATTGATTGATTGCCATAGATTAAGTTTGATGGACTAGAAAATGCTAGAATTCGCTCTTGTGCTTGTTGAGACGTTTGTCAATATATGGCCCTGATTCTGGAAGGGATAGAGGCAACCTAGGAATTACCACCATTGTTAAATAAGCATGTGTCCCTATTTGTGCCCGTCGTGGGACTCCCTTAGATAAACCCCTTTGAGCTTACATTAAGCCTTTTCTTTCATCACCCTTAAATCCTTAACCTTGAACCTTAGTATAGCTACACTCCTACCCTTTGTTCTAAAAACTTAGCGGAGCTATCTTTTGAGACATACTACGTGGGTTTGGTGCTAAAGATGAAAAATTGAGAAGAGGTGAAAGTTCAAGTGTGGGGGTAGACTTGTCCATAAAGAAAACAAATATGTGAAAGCCGTGAAAAATGAAAAGAAAAAAATTGTGTACGGCTAGAAAAGAAAAGAAAGAAAAATGTTTATGGATTTTAGTCCCCCATACTTAGTGATTTTGGAGTTTACTTTGAACTGAAGGCCCACTACAGAAAAATTTGGCCTTTGTCCATTCCACTATAGTTCTAGGGAAGTTTACAATGAAGATTTGGCCCAACATGAAGACATTAGGCCCTTTTATGTTACCTCTAGGGAAAGTGACGTTTTTGCAATGCCTTGGTGGATTTCTTGAGGTCTCTACATCTACATGTGCTCTGCTAGGTTTTTAGGACACTTTGATAAATCCTTACCCTTCATTTCTTAAAACCTTGAGCCTTGGCCCCATTACAACCCTAAATAAGACCTTCTTGATCCTTAAGATGGGACAGCCTTTGATTTGTGGAGATGAGTTACAAGAGTTGAACCTATGGCTTGGGTCCATCCGTGCAAGTAGTTGATATCCTTCATGAGATCTTTTAAAAAAAAAATTTATATTCACAAAGTGCTTTTCGTTTCTTATATATGTGAGCTATTTGATTGCCTCAAAATATTTTCTCTCACATATAATTGAGTGATTATAAGCTTTTAAGCATTGTCTTGAATTCTGAGAGAAGAAAGAGTGGATATACCTTGTGAGGATATGAATCATACTTGTTCGAAGCATGCTTAACAGAAACCATCACCATTATTACAACCAAGTCCTACTTGTGTATGTGTGGATTATATGTTTTAATTAACTCTTGAATATCTACATATTGATTCTTGGTTGAGTGCTAATCTTGATGTAGTGAAAGTAGGAGATTTCTGAGACAAAAAGTTGAAGGGCAATAGAGTCATTGTTTTTGTAGAGTCTTTAATTTTTGTTGAGTGTTAGTGTGTGTCTTAGTGTGATTTTGCTAAGGGACTAGCAAAAGCTAAGTGTGGGGGAATTTGATAGGAGCATTTTAATGCGACGTTTTAACTGCATTTCCCTACATTTCTTACGTTATTTCCTTATTAAAATCCTGTTTAGGAAAGTTTCCATTCTTTGATTGGGAAAGTTCCTATTTGTAGAAAGTTTATATTTTTGTAGTTTCTATTTATCATTTTTAGTAAGTTGCCATTTTTCATTTTAGGAAAGTTTCTATTTTTCTTATTAGTTTCTATTTTTTTTAGGACCTCCAAGCAAGTGGAAAATCTTGAGGAGGAAAATCAAAGTTGCAACCAAGTGGAAAATCTTGAGGAGGAAAATCAAAGTTGCAACCAAGTGGAAAATCTTGAGGAGGAAAATCAAAGTTGCAAGGAAGTGGAAAATCTTGAGGAGGAAAATCAAAGTTGCAACCAAGTGGAAAAACTTGAGGAGGAAAATCAATTCAAGTTGAACAAGTGATAAACATGTGGGAAGATATTTTTTACAAATTTGTCTAACATATCTAGCCCTTCATTTATGTTCATCTCCACCCTCCATTCATGTTCATCTCCACCCTCCATTCATCATTTTTTGGGCTATAAATACACTTCTCCTCTCACTCTCAAAACCAATTCCTTCATCCATTCCATCTTCTTTGTCTCTCCATTTCCTTTCCATTTTCTCTCCATCCTCTAGTGCATTCAACATTTCAAGAAAGGCCAAGGGAGAAGAAGAATTGCCCCGTGAGCATCATCCTCCATCACCATCCTTGAAGCTTGCTTTCGAGATTCAAGAGACCACATCCTCAATTCGTTCATCTCATCTCCATCTCACGGTGTAATCCGATTCTCCTTTGTAACCTTTGCTTTGATTTCGTTGGTTTTGTTCTAGTTGACATATGTGTTTGAATGAATATTAATTTCTGGAATTTTATGATTAATTGAGAATTTTTAGATTCATATAATTGTGATTCTAAGTTGCTTATGTGAGTTTGTTCGATTAAATTTGCTTTACAGAAAACTTTTATATGTTTATCTTATTTGGGTCGACACTTATAGGATTTGCATGTAATTGGTGCTAGGTTTAAGAACATGAAATCGACTTTTCGTTTTGTGTAACTTGAATCAAAAGTAGTAAAGGTTCTGGACAAGAATCGAATTTAATTGAAGAGGATTGCAATTAGGTGGACTTTTCCATAACTAAGTTGTACACTTGAGTTGATAGCCTTTCTCTATGTCTAATGCATTAAACATGTCATGATTGACTAGCTTTCTAGGGCTTGATTGCATGTTTGATAGGATTAATCTAGGTGCTTTCGCTTAGGTTAATTAGCATTGAAAAGTAAAATATGGGAAATCATTTGCTTTCGAATGTTTCACATGATCAACTCCTCTCTCATGACTTAGATGAACAATATTAGGGTTTGAATCAATTTTAATCATATGTTTCGGTTTTTGATCTTTGTTCTCTCACTCTATTTTATTTTTATGTTTTTGCATTTTAATTATTTTGTTAACTTAGTTTTATTTTCGAAAATCCAAAAACAAAATCCCCCCTTATTTTTGTTCACTTGTATATATATATTCTTTATTTTATTTTTGTAAATAATACTTTATTATTTTAATTCTTTATTTGTTTATACAATTGTATATATTTATATTCTTTATTTTATTTTTGTAAATAATACTTTTCTTTATTTGTTTCACAATTACAAGTGTACCCTCAATCCCCGGAATAGAACGATCCCTATTTGCTTATACTACTAACGATATTTCAGGGTTAAATTGTGCGCTTGCTTTTAGCGGCATCACTAACTTCTTTGAATTCTGATGATGTTCAGGAATCCTATGAATGACCGAGCCTTTTAGACCATCTACAATAAAGGAAATTGAAGCAAGGCTCGCTCGTTTGAAGGGTCCTTCACTCCTTGAGTTCTCAAGCCCTTCTCCTCCAACATACAGAGAGTACACAATTAACGAGCAAGGGAAGAGGACCTACTGTTCTGAGGAGTCTACATCACCTACACCAAGTCCAGCTCCGCCTTCGCGTTCACCTTCACCTGTGGTTTCATCCAACTCTACACCACCACCTTCACCACCACCTGAAGAAGTCAGAGAAGAGAGAATGGCATCTATCAGGGAACTTTCCACCGCAACTGTTGAAGGAGGACCCCCTACAGGCATAGTATATCCTGCCCCTGCAGCTGGAAGACAAGCAGAGTTTGAACTTAAGAGTGGACTGTTGCACAAGCTCCCTATCTTCCATGGACTTAATATGGAGGACGCCAATAAGCACATTCGAGAATTCCAATCTGTTTGTGCAAACATGCAACCACAAGGGGCAGATGAGAATCTTCTGAAGATGAGAGCATTTCCATTCTCTCTAGCTGATAGAGCCAAGGATTGGCTATATGAACTTCCTGCAGGACGTATCACTTCATGGGAGACAATGAGAAAGGCCTTCTTGGAGAAATACTTCCCAGCTTCTAAGGTCATCACACTTAGGAAGAAGCTAAGTGGAATAGAGCAAGCTCATGATGAGTCCTATGCTGCCTACTATGAGAGGTTTAATTCCTTACTTGCACAATGTCCTCAACATCAGATGAAGGATGAGACCCTACTCACATGTTTCTACGAAGGACTCTTACCCTTGGAAAGGCAAATGTTGGATGCTGCAGCTGGAGGAGCTTTTGTAGATAAATCACCTGCAGTTGGGAAGGAGCTTATAGCTAATCGTGCTTTGAACTCCCAACAATATGAGGGAGTAGGACACTCTATTCGTAGGGTGCATGAGATGAGCAAGAATACTGCAATTGAGGACCAACTGAACAAGCTTACTCTTCTCATGAATCAAGTGGTAAGTTCCAAGGGACCAAGTGCAACAATAGCTTGTGGGGTATGCTCTATGCAAGGGCATGTTACAGATCAGTGCCCTCAACTCAATGAGAATGGAGGATGGGAATCTGCGAATGCTATTGGAGGGTATCAAGGAGGATATCAAGGAGGACTTCAACGTCCTAGACATGACCCCTACTCCAATACTTATAACCCAGGATGGAGGGACCATCCCAACTTCAAGTGGACCAACAATGACAACGTTCAGAATCCTCTTGGTGGGAATTTCCAACGTCCACAAGGGCCTTCATGCCAAGGATCATCTTTTCAAAGGCCCTACATGCCTCCTCCTCCACAGAACTCTGGACCTTCCATGTCTCACTATGACAAAACGTTGGAAGCCTTGACTAGCTCTACACAAGCTTTGACAAACTCCACTCAAGCTTTGATTCAAGGACAACAGACCCACACGAAGGACATTGCAGAGCTCAAGAAGCAAATGGGTCAAGTTGTGGATTTCATGAGCAAGATCCACGAAACTGGAAAGCTCCCTAGTAACACCATACCTAACCCTAATGTGGAGAATGCATCAGTTGTTACTACAAGGAGTGGAAGAATGTTCATGGATCAACCAAAAGAGTCAAAGAAGGCCCAAGTGAGCATTGAGATTGAGGAAGACCAAGAACCCACCAAGTTGGGTATTGAGAAGGACCCTGCAACGTCCAAGGAAGTGACAGGACCCGACCCAGGAATCGCCCCACTTACCTGGATACGAGCCTGCGGGGCCCACTTTAAGTGAAATCCTACCGAAAATTCGGCAGAACCTCCCCTAAAAATGGGCTACCCAAAATTTCACAAACCTGGACATGATTTCAACTATATCTTCTACTCAACCTACGATATCAAATTTACAATCCAAGCACATATATATTACATCCAGAAAGTTCAAATCCCAACATAATCCTCCGTAAGTAACAACAAACCAAACAACAACCTCCATCCAACTTAAAAGAAAGGTTTATCAGAGCAACACTAAACTAAGCCGATATCCTACAAGGTAGGTTAAGTAATAACCTACGGACAAAAACGGAAGCGCTGAATTCCAAAGTCCTTGAGCCTGGACGCAATCTCTGCTAATCTGAAATCTGGGCATTTGAAAACGAAGGGCCCAGGGGAAAACATGTAAAATCTATTAGAGTGAGTGGACAAAACCGAAACTAGAATCAAAACAATTTATGGTATGCTTCCCCATTTCTCTTTTTAACAAAACCATCATGCAGCCAAATCCTCTGAAGTTCCAACTCAAATCCTTTTCCATGAAACTCATTTGATTACTAGGAAGGACTGCTTCCTAGGCATCTCATGCCATCGGGGAGGGACTGCCACCCGATGACGCATCGGAAGGGACTGCCAACCGGATAGGAGGCGGTGATTAGTTGGGACTGCCAACTAGCCACAGGTAGTAGACGGGACTGCCGACTAACTACTTCAAGTCATCTGGAAGGGACTGCCAACCAGATGACACTTCGGATGGGACTGCCAACCGAGCTGTAGTCTGGACGGGACTGCCGACCAGACTATTACCTAGAAGGGACTGCCAACTAGGTAAGATACGCATGCGCCAAAACTGGCCTCCTTGTCAACTGCTTTCTTTTTAAATCCTTTACTTTCCATAGAGTCACATTTTCTCAAATAATAAATCAACTGAAAACTTATTTCCATGCTGCATGCATTATTTTAACAAAATAAAAGTCCACTCACAAGTAAATCCCGCAGCTAACCCTGCTGCCTGTCTGTGTCCTCCTCGCTCGAGGGCTCAGTACGTCCTGTCACAATAGAATAGGATATAATTGACCATACAATGAAATACTCTCAAAACAACCCATTCCCCTCGGAATAAGCGTCTATTAATCACAAATTACAATCTCAATGCCCTCTAACTCATAACCACTCAATCGATTCCTTAACCATTCAATGACTTCACTTAATCTAAACCTTCACAAGGGCCGTTCGATAACTAAATCAATTTAATCTCACTTCCTTCATCACAAAAATACCACCAATTATCATAAAAATCCTTTCCAAACATTTCCACATTCAATCTTAATTTTCCCCATTTCCACTCACAATTCCATCTCTAAAATTTAACTCCTCTCTAAATTTTCTTTTCCAAAACACAATCTCCATTCCAAACTCCTCCACAAAATAGAACAATTTCACAATAACATTGATAGTAAATTATCAAGAGATTCACCCATAAAATTTATAATCCATACTATCCAAAATAACAATAACTACACCAAAATTCCAAAAAAAAACTCAAACCAAACAATCCTCAAGTTTAACACAAAACATCAAAGGTGGAATCCAATTCCAGTCAACCTATTTAGCTCAAAATTATCTCCACAACACCCCCAACAATTCTATACCTGCAATCACATCCAAAACAAGCAGAAAAAGCTGGAAATTCCAAACCCAAACTCAAGAACTCGGATGGAACTGTTCACGCTACTGTTCACGTCCCCAAACACCTTCAATTCTTCCTCCACAGCCCAAAACAAGCTGCAACAAGGTTAGGAACTCGTTCAGCAACTCACCAACAACCAAAACCCAAAGAAATTCGACCGGAAATCGCCGGAAAACCGAGATGGGAGCCAAACTCCGGTTTTCCCCTTTTCTGCAAATTCTCTTCAAAACTCAAAAACTAATGATACCCATGGTGAAAAACTTACATAGCTAGAAGGAGAAGGAAGAGAGGATCACGCCGTGCCCAACGATGCGTCTTGGGGTGGCCGGACGGCGACGAATTCGCCGGAGAAGGGAAGAGCAGCGACGGAAGAAGAAAAAAGAAAATGGGAGGGGGTGACTCGGGTTCTACCCGTGCTCTCTCTCTTTCCTTTTAATTTTTTTCTGATTCTTTCCCTTTCTCTCTCTTCCATCTGTTTTATTTCTTGCTTTCTACTAAAAGAAACTCACAAACAAAAGTCATGCCAAAAATAGAAATTTCTATTTTTGGTCATAACTTTTCCGATATAAATCCAATTTAAACAAACTACGTGTCCACGAACTCGATTTTGCGTATTCTACGACAATCTCAAATAAATTTCCTAATTTACCGGACTAAAGAAAAAGTCACTCCTCGGTCAACCACGGTAAAAAGTAATTAATAGGTACGGGGCATTACAATCTCCCCTCCTTATAAAATTTCGTCCTCGAAATTATACCTGTCAAGAAAAAAGAGGTGGATACTGTTGCCTCATTTGATCCTCTGGTTCCCAAGTAGCTTCTTCAAGCAGGTGATTCCTCCATAATACCTTAACCAAAGGTATAATCTTACTTCGGAGTACTTGCTCACGACGATCAAGGATCTGTACTGGTTCTTCTTCATATGTTAGATCTTCTGTAAGTGTAATGGGTTGAGCTGGTAACACATGTGAAGGATCAGTGATGTACTTGCGAAGCATGGAGACGTGGAATACATCATGTACTTGAGATAGTTGTGGAGGTAAAGCCAAGTGGTAAGCGACCAGACCAATTCGTTCCACAATCTCATAGGGACCAATATACCTTGGACTTAGTTTCCCTCGTTTACCAAACCTTACCACACCCTTCCAAGGAGATAACTTCAGAAATACCCAATCACCAACTTGAAATTCAAGATGCTTCCTGTGTTTATCTGCGTAGCTCTTCTGTCTGCTTTGGGCCGTCTTAAGTCTCTCTCTGATCACCTTAACTTTATCTGTTGTGATTTCAATAATCTCAGGACCAATAAGTTGTCTTTCTCCCACTTCATCCCAACACAAGGGGGTCCTACACTGTTTCCCATACAAAGCTTCGTAGGGAGCCATACCAATACTCGAATGGTAACTGTTGTTATATGCAAACTCCATCAAGGCCAAGTGCTTATCCCAACTTCCTTTAAATTGTAGAGAACAAGCCCTCAACATATCTTCCAAAGTCTGTATAGTCCGCTCAGATTGTCCATCAGTTTGAGGATGGAAAGCAGTGCTAAATTGTAATTCTGTTCCCATAAATTTGTGAACCTTCCTCCAAAACTTTGATGTGAATCGAGCATCACGATCAGAAACAATGGACTCGGGAACTCCATGAAGCTTTACAATTTCATCCACATACAACTTTGCCAATTTATCCAAACTAAAGGTTTCCTTAACTGCCAGAAAATGAGCTGATTTGGTGAGTCGATCTACAATCACCCAAATACCATCATTACCATCCTGCGTACGAGGTAGCTTGTAAATAAAATCCATGGTGAGATGATCCCATTTCCATTCCGGAATTGACAAAGGTTGCAACAACCCCGACGGTTTTTGCCTTTCCGCTTTCACTTGCTGGCACACTAGACATTTACTCACAAAAGCTGCAATTTCTCTTTTCATATTTGGCCACCAATAATACTCTTTGAGAGTCCGATACATTTTTGTACCACCAGGATGCAGGGCATACGCAGAATTATGAGCTTCATCAAGTATTTCTCGTTTAAGTGGTTCGACGTTAGGAACACAAAGTCTCTTTCCAAACATCAATGTTCCATCTCTTCTAATAGAAAACTCAAGTTGCCAACCACCACGAACACCTTCTTTAATCCCTTCAATTCTTGGATCAAGAGGCTGGGTTTCCCGTATTTTATCAATGAATGCTGGTCTCACATGAAAACTAGCCACCAGAGTACCAACCTCATCAACCGATAACTCAACCCCCGTAGACCTCAACTCTGACAATAGGGGTACTCGAGTGGCCCTTAAATATGACAAAGTCACAGATGGGTTCCTACTAAGTGCATCCGCCACCACATTTGCTTTACCGGGGTGGTACTCAATGGTACAATCATAATCTTCAATCAACTCCATCCATCTTCGTTGTCTTAAATTCAAATTCGGTTGTGTAAACACATACTTGAGGCTTTTATGGTCAGTGAAGATCTGACATCTGGCTCCATACAGATAATGCCTCCACAACTTAAGAGCAAGTACAATAGCTGCCAATTCTAAGTCATGTGTGGGATAATTCAACTCATGTGGCTTCAATTGTCTAGAAGCATAAGCAATCACATTACCATGCTGCATTAATACACAGCCTAAGCCTTGTCTAGAGGCATCGCTGTAAATTACATACTCCCCACTATCATCAGGCAAGGATAGAATTGGCGCACTAGTCAGCCGACTCTTAAGTTCTTGGAAGCTCTGCTCACAATTTTCAGACCAAACAAATCTGATACCCTTCCTCGTTAACTTAGTAAGAGGAGCGGCAATTCTAGAAAAGTTTTGCACAAAACGTCGATAATAACCAGCAAGACCCAAGAAACTACGAATTTCCGTCACATTGGTAGGTCTTTCCCAATTCAACACGGCCTCTACTTTTTGGGGATCCACACTAACACCACCAGCTGTAATGACGTGACCCAAGAATGTTACTTGGTCAAGCCAAAACTCACACTTACTGAATTTAGCATACAATTGGTGTAGCCGTAGAGTCTCCAACACAATTTTCAAGTGCTTAACATGTAACTCCTCACTCTTAGAATAAACCAATATGTCATCAATGAACACAATCACAAAACGGTCAAGATATGGGCGAAACACCCTGTTCATGAGATCCATGAAAGCAGCGGGTGCATTAGTCAACCCAAAAGGCATAACAAGGAACTCATAATGACCATAACGTGATCGAAAAGCAGTTTTGGTTACATCCTCCTCTTTAATCCGTAACTGATGATAACCAGACCTCAAATCAATTTTTGAGAAAACTCTAGCACCCCTCAACTGGTCAAACAAATCATCAATGCGGGGCAAGGGATATTTATTCCTTATAGTCACCCTGTTTAGTTTCCGGTAATCAATACAAAGCCTCAAAGTACCATCTTTCTTCTTCACAAACAACACAGGTGCACCCCAGGGAGATACACTAGGTCGTATAAATCCCTTATCCGTTAACTCCTGCAACTGTACATACAACTCTTTCAATTCCGCCGGTGTTGTACCTGGAAGTAAATCAATGGTAAAGTCTATCTCTCGCACCGGGGGCAATCCAGGCAATTCTTCTGGAAATACATCTGGATAGTCACCAACAACAGGAATTTGGCTAAGATCCATAACTTCGGCATTTGAATTCACCACATGTGCCAAATAAGCTTGGCAACCCTTACTCAACATCTTCTTAGCAGTTAAAGCTGAGATTATGCAAGATGGGAGAACCTCCCGTTCACCATAAAAGGTGACAACTGGCTTACCCGGACTCCGAAATAATACAGTACTACAAAAGCAATCCACTAAGGCATGATGCATCCGAAGGAAATCCATCCCTAGGATTACATCAAACTCCACTAACTCAAATGGAATCAAGTCCGCCTCTAAGCAAACTCCTTCTACAAACACTCCACAAAAACGATGTACCCACTCAATTCTATGTCTTTCCCCCGATGGTAGAACAACATGCCACTCTCCGAGTAGGAGAGATGGGGGCACATTAGCAAAGAAAGAAAACCTCTTAGACATAAAGGAGTGAGAGGCTCCGGGATCAATCAAAATAAAAGCTGGTTGGCCAAAAACAACTAACATACCCATAATGACGTTCGGTGCAGTGCGACCCTCCTGCTGGGTCATAGCATGAAGACGGGCCTAGGTCACTGGACGCCCTCTCTGTCCACGACCAGGCTGTGTGCTGCTCCTGCCTGACAAACTACCATGAGAACCCGAACTAGTAGCACCCACAGAGGTCTGACCCATACTCTGACTAGTAGTAGTGAAGACTCCCTGGGTCAACTGAGGGCATTCTCTCCTGTAGTGACCCCACTGGCCACACTGGTAACAAGTCCCCACACCTGCCTGACACGGGCCCACATGGTGCCTACCACAAGTAGCACACTGGGGATAGTCTCTCGGAATCGCCTGTCTACCAAAGCCTCCACTGGAACTAGCAGTGCCACCCCTGAACTGTCTCCTACCTGTCTGTCCAGGCCTCCTGAAGCGTCCCCTGAAACGCTGACGAGAGCTAGAATCTGAACTGCTCGGCCTACTGCCTGATGACGATGCAGAACCCGAACTAGAGGCAATTCTCTTAGATGGCCCCTGACAAGGACCGCCAATCTCCAAAGGTCGGGAACCGTCCAGATATCTAGCCTCACACCTCATAGCAGCCTCCACAGCTAACTTAAAAGTCGAATAATCATGAGGCGCCAACCAATCCCGATATACAGGTAGAAGGCCATTGATAAACTGATCAACCTTCAACTTTTCTGTCGCCACCAACTCAGGGGCAAACCGAGACAAAGCAATGAAACGCTCCTCATACTGTAACACAGTCATCTCTTCAGTCTGCTTCAACTGCATGAACTCAAATCGGAGACGGTGCTGGGATGCCTGATTATAGTACCGATTTGAGAACTCCGTTTTGAACTCTTCCCAAGTCATAGTAGTTGGGTCATAACCCATATTCCTGATACCTTGCCACCAAAGCCATGCATCCCCGTCTAGGAGGTCAATAGCCAAAGGAACCCTCCTAGCAGCTGGACAACCCAAGGACTCAAATACTCTCTCCATGCGGGTAATCCAGTCTCCTGCTACGGACTCCGTAGGAGCACTAGAGAAAGTATACGCCCCATGGCGTCTGGCACGCTCCACAGTATAGTCAGTCCTAGGATTGGGGAGTGCCGCTGCAAAACGCTCAAACAACCGCTCAACGGTCCGTAACAACCCGCGAGGAACCTGCTCATCATCACCCTCACTAGCGGGTGAATGGTTCCTGCCAGCACGAGATCTGCGTCCGGGTCTCATTCCACCTGAAATTCCCATAACTGTGTTACACCAAAATATTTATACCAACAACAACTATCTTACATACTTGATTGGTACGTCAGCACCGAAGAGTATACGATGGGGAACCGCTGCAGTCGGGCCATCACTCGGGAGGTACTGAATACTATCAAGCATGTAAGACAACTATAAGAAGATATCGGCCACAGAATCTAATAACCTAGTGCTCTGATACCAACTGACAGGACCCGACCCAGGAATCGCCCCACTTACCTGGATACGAGCCTGCGGGGCCCACTTTAAGTGAAATCCTACCGAAAATTCGGCAGAACCTCCCCTAAAAATGGGCTACCCAAAATTTCACAAACCTGGACATGATTTCAACTATATCTTCTACTCAACCTACGATATCAAATTTACAATCCAAGCACATATATATTACATCCAGAAAGTTCAAATCCCAACATAATCCTCCGTAAGTAACAACAAACCAAACAACAACCTCCATCCAACTTAAAAGAAAGGTTTATCAGAGCAACACTAAACTAAGCCGATATCCTACAAGGTAGGTTAAGTAATAACCTACGGACAAAAACGGAAGCGCTGAATTCCAAAGTCCTTGAGCCTGGACGCAATCTCTGCTAATCTGAAATCTGGGCATTTGAAAACGAAGGGCCCAGGGGAAAACATGTAAAATCTATTAGAGTGAGTGGACAAAACCGAAACTAGAATCAAAACAATTTATGGTATGCTTCCCCATTTCTCTTTTTAACAAAACCATCATGCAGCCAAATCCTCTGAAGTTCCAACTCAAATCCTTTTCCATGAAACTCATTTGATTACTAGGAAGGACTGCTTCCTAGGCATCTCATGCCATCGGGGAGGGACTGCCACCCGATGACGCATCGGAAGGGACTGCCAACCGGATAGGAGGCGGTGATTAGTTGGGACTGCCAACTAGCCACAGGTAGTAGACGGGACTGCCGACTAACTACTTCAAGTCATCTGGAAGGGACTGCCAACCAGATGACACTTCGGATGGGACTGCCAACCGAGCTGTAGTCTGGACGGGACTGCCGACCAGACTATTACCTAGAAGGGACTGCCAACTAGGTAAGATACGCATGCGCCAAAACTGGCCTCCTTGTCAACTGCTTTCTTTTTAAATCCTTTACTTTCCATAGAGTCACATTTTCTCAAATAATAAATCAACTGAAAACTTATTTCCATGCTGCATGCATTATTTTAACAAAATAAAAGTCCACTCACAAGTAAATCCCGCAGCTAACCCTGCTGCCTGTCTGTGTCCTCCTCGCTTGAGGGCTCAGTACGTCCTGTCACAATAGAATAGGATATAATTGACCATACAATGAAATACTCTCAAAACAACCCATTCCCCTCGGAATAAGCGTCTATTAATCACAAATTACAATCTCAATGCCCTCTAACTCATAACCACTCAATCGATTCCTTAACCATTCAATGACTTCACTTAATCTAAACCTTCACAAGGGCCGTTCGATAACTAAATCAATTTAATCTCACTTCCTTCATCACAAAAATACCACCAATTATCATAAAAATCCTTTCCAAACATTTCCACATTCAATCTTAATTTTCCCCATTTCCACTCACAATTCCATCTCTAAAATTTAACTCCTCTCTAAATTTTCTTTTCCAAAACACAATCTCCATTCCAAACTCCTCCACAAAATAGAACAATTTCACAATAACATTGATAGTAAATTATCAAGAGATTCACCCATAAAATTTATAATCCATACTATCCAAAATAACAATAACTACACCAAAATTCCAAAAAAAAACTCAAACCAAACAATCCTCAAGTTTAACACAAAATATCAAAGGTGGAATCCAATTCCAGTCAACCTATTTAGCTCAAAATTATCTCCACAACACCCCCAACAATTCTATACCTGCAATCACATCCAAAACAAGCAGAAAAAGCTGGAAATTCCAAACCCAAACTCAAGAACTCGGATGGAACTGTTCACGCTACTGTTCACGTCCCCAAACACCTTCAATTCTTCCTCCACAGCCCAAAACAAGCTGCAACAAGGTTAGGAACTCGTTCAGCAACTCACCAACAACCAAAACCCAAAGAAATTCGACCGGAAATCGCCGGAAAACCGAGATGGGAGCCAAACTCCGGTTTTCCCCTTTTCTGCAAATTCTCTTCAAAACTCAAAAACTAATGATACCCATGGTGAAAAACTTACATAGCTAGAAGGAGAAGGAAGAGAGGATCACGCCGTGCCCAACGATGCGTCTTGGGGTGGCCGGACGGCGACGAATTCGCCGGAGAAGGGAAGAGCAGCGACGGAAGAAGAAAAAGAAAATGGGAGGGGGTGACTCGGGTTCTACCCGTGCTCTCTCTCTTTCCTTTTAATTTTTTTCTGATTCTTTCCCTTTCTCTCTCTTCCATCTGTTTTATTTCTTGCTTTCTACTAAAAGAAACTCACAAACAAAAGTCATGCCAAAAATAGAAATTTCTATTTTTGGTCATAACTTTTCCGATATAAATCCAATTTAAACAAACTACGTGTCCACGAACTCGATTTTGCGTATTCTACGACAATCTCAAATAAATTTCCTAATTTACCGGACTAAAGAAAAAGTCACTCCTCGGTCAACCACGGTAAAAAGTAATTAATAGGTACGGGGCATTACAATCTCCCCTCCTTATAAAATTTCGTCCTCGAAATTATACCTGTCAAGAAAAAAGAGGTGGATACTGTTGCCTCATTTGATCCTCTGGTTCCCAAGTAGCTTCTTCAAGCAGGTGATTCCTCCATAATACCTTAACCAAAGGTATAATCTTACTTCGGAGTACTTGCTCACGACGATCAAGGATCTGTACTGGTTCTTCTTCATATGTTAGATCTTCTGTAAGTGTAATGGGTTGAGCTGGTAACACATGTGAAGGATCAGTGATGTACTTGCGAAGCATGGAGACGTGGAATACATCATGTACTTGAGATAGTTGTGGAGGTAAAGCCAAGTGGTAAGCGACCAGACCAATTCGTTCCACAATCTCATAGGGACCAATATACCTTGGACTTAGTTTCCCTCGTTTACCAAACCTTACCACACCCTTCCAAGGAGATAACTTCAGAAATACCCAATCACCAACTTGAAATTCAAGATGCTTCCTGTGTTTATCTGCGTAGCTCTTCTGTCTGCTTTGGGCCGTCTTAAGTCTCTCTCTGATCACCTTAACTTTATCTGTTGTGATTTCAATAATCTCAGGACCAATAAGTTGTCTTTCTCCCACTTCATCCCAACACAAGGGGGTCCTACACTGTTTCCCATACAAAGCTTCGTAGGGAGCCATACCAATACTCGAATGGTAACTGTTGTTATATGCAAACTCCATCAAGGCCAAGTGCTTATCCCAACTTCCTTTAAATTGTAGAGAACAAGCCCTCAACATATCTTCCAAAGTCTGTATAGTCCGCTCAGATTGTCCATCAGTTTGAGGATGGAAAGCAGTGCTAAATTGTAATTCTGTTCCCATAAATTTGTGAACCTTCCTCCAAAACTTTGATGTGAATCGAGCATCACGATCAGAAACAATGGACTCGGGAACTCCATGAAGCTTTACAATTTCATCCACATACAACTTTGCCAATTTATCCAAACTAAAGGTTTCCTTAACTGCCAGAAAATGAGCTGATTTGGTGAGTCGATCTACAATCACCCAAATACCATCATTACCATCCTGCGTACGAGGTAGCTTGTAAATAAAATCCATGGTGAGATGATCCCATTTCCATTCCGGAATTGACAAAGGTTGCAACAACCCCGACGGTTTTTGCCTTTCCGCTTTCACTTGCTGGCACACTAGACATTTACTCACAAAAGCTGCAATTTCTCTTTTCATATTTGGCCACCAATAATACTCTTTGAGAGTCCGATACATTTTTGTACCACCAGGATGCAGGGCATACGCAGAATTATGAGCTTCATCAAGTATTTCTCGTTTAAGTGGTTCGACGTTAGGAACACAAAGTCTCTTTCCAAACATCAATGTTCCATCTCTTCTAATAGAAAACTCAAGTTGCCAACCACCACGAACACCTTCTTTAATCCCTTCAATTCTTGGATCAAGAGGCTGGGTTTCCCGTATTTTATCAATGAATGCTGGTCTCACATGAAAACTAGCCACCAGAGTACCAACCTCATCAACCGATAACTCAACCCCCGTAGACCTCAACTCTGACAATAGGGGTACTCGAGTGGCCCTTAAATATGACAAAGTCACAGATGGGTTCCTACTAAGTGCATCCGCCACCACATTTGCTTTACCGGGGTGGTACTCAATGGTACAATCATAATCTTCAATCAACTCCATCCATCTTCGTTGTCTTAAATTCAAATTCGGTTGTGTAAACACATACTTGAGGCTTTTATGGTCAGTGAAGATCTGACATCTGGCTCCATACAGATAATGCCTCCACAACTTAAGAGCAAGTACAATAGCTGCCAATTCTAAGTCATGTGTGGGATAATTCAACTCATGTGGCTTCAATTGTCTAGAAGCATAAGCAATCACATTACCATGCTGCATTAATACACAGCCTAAGCCTTGTCTAGAGGCATCGCTGTAAATTACATACTCCCCACTATCATCAGGCAAGGATAGAATTGGCGCACTAGTCAGCCGACTCTTAAGTTCTTGGAAGCTCTGCTCACAATTTTCAGACCAAACAAATCTGATACCCTTCCTCGTTAACTTAGTAAGAGGAGCGGCAATTCTAGAAAAGTTTTGCACAAAACGTCGATAATAACCAGCAAGACCCAAGAAACTACGAATTTCCGTCACATTGGTAGGTCTTTCCCAATTCAACACGGCCTCTACTTTTTGGGGATCCACACTAACACCACCAGCTGTAATGACGTGACCCAAGAATGTTACTTGGTCAAGCCAAAACTCACACTTACTGAATTTAGCATACAATTGGTGTAGCCGTAGAGTCTCCAACACAATTTTCAAGTGCTTAACATGTAACTCCTCACTCTTAGAATAAACCAATATGTCATCAATGAACACAATCACAAAACGGTCAAGATATGGGCGAAACACCCTGTTCATGAGATCCATGAAAGCAGCGGGTGCATTAGTCAACCCAAAAGGCATAACAAGGAACTCATAATGACCATAACGTGATCGAAAAGCAGTTTTGGTTACATCCTCCTCTTTAATCCGTAACTGATGATAACCAGACCTCAAATCAATTTTTGAGAAAACTCTAGCACCCCTCAACTGGTCAAACAAATCATCAATGCGGGGCAAGGGATATTTATTCCTTATAGTCACCCTGTTTAGTTTCCGGTAATCAATACAAAGCCTCAAAGTACCATCTTTCTTCTTCACAAACAACACAGGTGCACCCCAGGGAGATACACTAGGTCGTATAAATCCCTTATCCGTTAACTCCTGCAACTGTACATACAACTCTTTCAATTCCGCCGGTGTTGTACCTGGAAGTAAATCAATGGTAAAGTCTATCTCTCGCACCGGGGGCAATCCAGGCAATTCTTCTGGAAATACATCTGGATAGTCACCAACAACAGGAATTTGGCTAAGATCCATAACTTCGGCATTTGAATTCACCACATGTGCCAAATAAGCTTGGCAACCCTTACTCAACATCTTCTTAGCAGTTAAAGCTGAGATTATGCAAGATGGGAGAACCTCCCGTTCACCATAAAAGGTGACAACTGGCTTACCCGGACTCCGAAATAATACAGTACTACAAAAGCAATCCACTAAGGCATGATGCATCCGAAGGAAATCCATCCCTAGGATTACATCAAACTCCACTAACTCAAATGGAATCAAGTCCGCCTCTAAGCAAACTCCTTCTACAAACACTCCACAAAAACGATGTACCCACTCAATTCTATGTCTTTCCCCCGATGGTAGAACAACATGCCACTCTCCGAGTAGGAGAGATGGGGGCACATTAGCAAAGAAAGAAAACCTCTTAGACATAAAGGAGTGAGAGGCTCCGGGATCAATCAAAATAAAAGCTGGTTGGCCAAAAACAACTAACATACCCATAATGACGTTCGGTGCAGTGCGACCCTCCTGCTGGGTCATAGCATGAAGACGGGCCTAGGTCACTGGACGCCCTCTCTGTCCACGACCAGGCTGTGTGCTGCTCCTGCCTGACAAACTACCATGAGAACCCGAACTAGTAGCACCCACAGAGGTCTGACCCATACTCTGACTAGTAGTAGTGAAGACTCCCTGGGTCAACTGAGGGCATTCTCTCCTGTAGTGACCCCACTGGCCACACTGGTAACAAGTCCCCACACCTGCCTGACACGGGCCCACATGGTGCCTACCACAAGTAGCACACTGGGGATAGTCTCTCGGAATCGCCTGTCTACCAAAGCCTCCACTGGAACTAGCAGTGCCACCCCTGAACTGTCTCCTACCTGTCTGTCCAGGCCTCCTGAAGCGTCCCCTGAAACGCTGACGAGAGCTAGAATCTGAACTGCTCGGCCTACTGCCTGATGACGATGCAGAACCCGAACTAGAGGCAATTCTCTTAGATGGCCCCTGACAAGGACCGCCAATCTCCAAAGGTCGGGAACCGTCCAGATATCTAGCCTCACACCTCATAGCAGCCTCCACAGCTAACTTAAAAGTCGAATAATCATGAGGCGCCAACCAATCCCGATATACAGGTAGAAGGCCATTGATAAACTGATCAACCTTCAACTTTTCTGTCGCCACCAACTCAGGGGCAAACCGAGACAAAGCAATGAAACGCTCCTCATACTGTAACACAGTCATCTCTTCAGTCTGCTTCAACTGCATGAACTCAAATCGGAGACGGTGCTGGGATGCCTGATTATAGTACCGATTTGAGAACTCCGTTTTGAACTCTTCCCAAGTCATAGTAGTTGGGTCATAACCCATATTCCTGATACCTTGCCACCAAAGCCATGCATCCCCGTCTAGGAGGTCAATAGCCAAAGGAACCCTCCTAGCAGCTGGACAACCCAAGGACTCAAATACTCTCTCCATGCGGGTAATCCAGTCTCCTGCTACGGACTCCGTAGGAGCACTAGAGAAAGTATACGCCCCATGGCGTCTGGCACGCTCCACAGTATAGTCAGTCCTAGGATTGGGGAGTGCCGCTGCAAAACGCTCAAACAACCGCTCAACGGTCCGTAACAACCCGCGAGGAACCTGCTCATCATCACCCTCACTAGCGGGTGAATGGTTCCTGCCAGCACGAGATCTGCGTCCGGGTCTCATTCCACCTGAAATTCCCATAACTGTGTTACACCAAAATATTTATACCAACAACAACTATCTTACATACTTGATTGGTACGTCAGCACCGAAGAGTATACGATGGGGAACCGCTGCAGTCGGGCCATCACTCGGGAGGTACTGAATACTATCAAGCATGTAAGACAACTATAAGAAGATATCGGCCACAGAATCTAATAACCTAGTGCTCTGATACCAACTGACAGGACCCGACCCAGGAATCGCCCCACTTACCTGGATACGAGCCTGCGGGGCCCACTTTAAGTGAAATCCTACCGAAAATTCGGCAGAACCTCCCCTAAAAATGGGCTACCCAAAATTTCACAAACCTGGACATGATTTCAACTATATCTTCTACTCAACCTACGATATCAAATTTACAATCCAAGCACATATATATTACATCCAGAAAGTTCAAATCCCAACATAATCCTCCGTAAGTAACAACAAACCAAACAACAACCTCCATCCAACTTAAAAGAAAGGTTTATCAGAGCAACACTAAACTAAGCCGATATCCTACAAGGTAGGTTAAGTAATAACCTACGGACAAAAACGGAAGCGCTGAATTCCAAAGTCCTTGAGCCTGGACGCAATCTCTGCTAATCTGAAATCTGGGCATTTGAAAACGAAGGGCCCAGGGGAAAACATGTAAAATCTATTAGAGTGAGTGGACAAAACCGAAACTAGAATCAAAACAATTTATGGTATGCTTCCCCATTTCTCTTTTTAACAAAACCATCATGCAGCCAAATCCTCTGAAGTTCCAACTCAAATCCTTTTCCATGAAACTCATTTGATTACTAGGAAGGACTGCTTCCTAGGCATCTCATGCCATCGGGGAGGGACTGCCACCCGATGACGCATCGGAAGGGACTGCCAACCGGATAGGAGGCGGTGATTAGTTGGGACTGCCAACTAGCCACAGGTAGTAGACGGGACTGCCGACTAACTACTTCAAGTCATCTGGAAGGGACTGCCAACCAGATGACACTTCGGATGGGACTGCCAACCGAGCTGTAGTCTGGATGGGACTGCCGACCAGACTATTACCTAGAAGGGACTGCCAACTAGGTAAGATACGCATGCGCCAAAACTGGCCTCCTTGTCAACTGCTTTCTTTTTAAATCCTTTACTTTCCATAGAGTCACATTTTCTCAAATAATAAATCAACTGAAAACTTATTTCCATGCTGCATGCATTATTTTAACAAAATAAAAGTCCACTCACAAGTAAATCCCGCAGCTAACCCTGCTGCCTGTCTGTGTCCTCCTCGCTCGAGGGCTCAGTACGTCCTGTCACAATAGAATAGGATATAATTGACCATACAATGAAATACTCTCAAAACAACCCATTCCCCTCGGAATAAGCGTCTATTAATCACAAATTACAATCTCAATGCCCTCTAACTCATAACCACTCAATCGATTCCTTAACCATTCAATGACTTCACTTAATCTAAACCTTCACAAGGGCCGTTCGATAACTAAATCAATTTAATCTCACTTCCTTCATCACAAAAATACCACCAATTATCATAAAAATCCTTTCCAAACATTTCCACATTCAATCTTAATTTTCCCCATTTCCACTCACAATTCCATCTCTAAAATTTAACTCCTCTCTAAATTTTCTTTTCCAAAACACAATCTCCATTCCAAACTCCTCCACAAAATAGAACAATTTCACAATAACATTGATAGTAAATTATCAAGAGATTCACCCATAAAATTTATAATCCATACTATCCAAATAACAATAACTACACCAAAATTCCAAAAAAAAACTCAAACCAAACAATCCTCAAGTTTAACACAAAACATCAAAGGTGGAATCCAATTCCAGTCAACCTATTTAGCTCAAAATTATCTCCACAACACCCCCAACAATTCTATACCTGCAATCACATCCAAAACAAGCAGAAAAAGCTGGAAATTCCAAACCCAAACTCAAGAACTCGGATGGAACTGTTCACGCTACTGTTCACGTCCCCAAACACCTTCAATTCTTCCTCCACAGCCCAAAACAAGCTGCAACAAGGTTAGGAACTCGTTCAGCAACTCACCAACAACCAAAACCCAAAGAAATTCGACCGGAAATCGCCGGAAAACCGAGATGGGAGCCAAACTCCGGTTTTCCCCTTTTCTGCAAATTCTCTTCAAAACTCAAAAACTAATGATACCCATGGTGAAAAACTTACATAGCTAGAAGGAGAAGGAAGAGAGGATCACGCCGTGCCCAACGATGCGTCTTGGGGTGGCCGGACGGCGACGAATTCGCCGGAGAAGGGAAGAGCAGCGACGGAAGAAGAAAAAAGAAAATGGGAGGGGGTGACTCGGGTTCTACCCGTGCTCTCTCTCTTTCCTTTTAATTTTTTTCTGATTCTTTCCCTTTCTCTCTCTTCCATCTGTTTTATTTCTTGCTTTCTACTAAAAGAAACTCACAAACAAAAGTCATGCCAAAAATAGAAATTTCTATTTTTGGTCATAACTTTTCCGATATAAATCCAATTTAAACAAACTACGTGTCCACGAACTCGATTTTGCGTATTCTACGACAATCTCAAATAAATTTCCTAATTTACCGGACTAAAGAAAAAGTCACTCCTCGGTCAACCACGGTAAAAAGTAATTAATAGGTACGGGGCATTACAGGAAGAGACCAAGGCATCCTCACCATCAAAAGCAAAACCGAAAGTACAAGGTATTAATTCTAACTCATCAAATTCGGTTATTGCTAACCCTTCTTCTTCTTGCATGCCCTTCCCACGCAGGTTTGCCCAATCTAAGAAGGATGAAAGTGACCAAGCTATCTTGGAAACTTTCAAGAAGGTGCAAGTCAACCTACCCCTCCTAGAGGCCATCAAGCAAGTCCCTAAGTATGCCAAGTTCCTCAAAGAGCTTTGCACTACTAGGAGAGTAAACCGTGAAAAGGAGGTGGTAAAGGTAAGTGAGAATGTCTCTGCCCTGATTCAGAGAAAGATTCCTCCAAAGTGTAAGGATCCTGGAAGCTTTACTATTCCTTGTACTATTGGTAACTCTAGATTTAAGAATGCCATGCTAGACCTAGGAGCATCTGTTAATGTTATGCCCTACTCTGTTTACGAAACCCTAGGTCTAGGGGAACTTAAATCTGACAATGTTATCATTCAATTAGCTGATAGATCCAATGCCTACCCTAAAGGTTTGTTAGAGGATGTGCTTGTACAAGTTAACCATCTTATCTTCCCAGCAGATTTTTATGTTTTAGAAATGGAGGACTCCCCTGTGAGTTCCACCCCATTACTTTTGGGACGTCCTTTCTTAAGGACAGCTAGGACGAAGATTGATGTGTATGAAGGCTCTCTTACAATGGAGTTCGATGGTGACATTATAGGCTTTAACATTTTTGAAGCCATGAGGTATCCCTTAGAGGTTCATGATTGTTTTTCTACTGATATTTTGGATGAACTTGCGCAGAAAATGTTTGACATTATGCATGATACCTTAGTCACTACCCTTGAGAGTGGGGTAGGCTATACAAAGGAAGGACTCACCATTTCAGAGGACAAGTTGAAAGACACTTGTGAGGAGAAAATCATTGAAAACGTCTCCTTCCTTGAGGCATCTCCCTATATAGGTAAGTCTGTTTCTCCCTTGTCCATTCAGTTATCCACTAACAAGACTTTACCTTCAGTGGTCCAGGCCCCAGAACTTGAGCTAAAACCTCTTCCAGACCATTTGAAGTATGTCTACTTAGGGGACAAGGAGACCTTACCAGTGATTGTGTCCTCTGCACTAACGACTCCACAAGAAGAGAAGTTGGTGGAGATGTTGAAGCAACACAAGACCGCCATAGGATGGACATTGGCGGACATCAAGGGAATCAGCCCTACAACTTGCGTCCATAGGATACTTCTGGAGGAGGGGTCTAAACCCACTAGAGAGGCTCAACGCCGTCTCAACCCTCCAATGATGGAAGTAGTGAAGAAGGAGGTTATCAAACTCCTTGATTGTGGGGTAATCTACCCCATTTCAGACTCCAAGTGGGTCTCCCCAGTTCAAGTCGTGCCCAAGAAGTCTGGGATCACTGTGGTGAAGAATGCTGAGAACGAACTGGTGCCCCAAAGAACAGTCACAGGCCACAGAGTATGCATTGACTATAGGAGGCTCAACGCAACCACAAGGAAAGATCACTTTCCTTTGCCATTCATTGATCAAATGCTTGAGCGCCTAGCTGGACATGACTACTATTGCTTTCTGGATGGATACTCTGGTTACAACCAGATTGCAATTGCAAATGAAGATCAAGAGAAGACAACCTTCACTTGCCCCTTTGGAACATTTGCCTATAGACGTATGCCCTTCGGACTTTGCAACGCTCCAGGTACGTTTCAGAGATGTATGGTAAGTATCTTTTCAGATTATATTGAGAAAATCATAGAGGTATTCATGGATGACTTTTCAGTTTTTGGAAAGAATTTTGATGATTGTCTTAATAATCTGGAAATAATTCTGAAACGATGCATGGAAACTAACCTTGTTTTAAACTGGGAAAAATGTCATTTTATGGTTAAGCAAGGAATAGTTCTAGGACATATTGTCTCTGCTAGGGGTATAGAGGTTGATAAAGCCAAGGTTGATATTGTGCGTCACTTACCCTCTCCCACTTCTGTGAGAGAGATTCGTTCTTTCCTTGGCCATGCAGGTTTTTATAGGAGGTTCATCAAGGACTTCTCTCAGATTTCGAGACCCTTATGTCAACTACTCCAGAAGGATGTGCCCTTTCACTTTGACAAGGAGTGTCAAGAAGCTTTTGACAAGCTTAAGGAGTTGTTGACATCTGCCCCCATCATGTTACCTCCAGACTGGTCCTTGCCCTTTGAGTTAATGTGTGATGCCTCTGACTACGCAGTTGGAGCCGTTTTGGGACAAAGGAAGGACAAGCTGCCCTATGCCATCTACTACGCCTCAAGGACTCTCACTGATGCACAGATGAACTATACCACCACAGAGAAAGAGCTCCTTGCAGTTGTCTTTGCCCTTGAGAAGTTTCGCTCTTACTTACTTGGTACCAAAGTTACTATCTTTACTGACCATGCAGCTTTGAAATACTTGATGACCAAGAAGGAGGCGAAACCAAGGCTTATCAGATGGATCCTACTCTTACAAGAGTTTGATGTGGAGATCAAGGACAAGAAGGGTAGTGAAAACGTGGTAGCTGACCACTTGAGTCGCTTGGTGCATGAAGAAGATCATCTCCCTCTGGTGGAGACATTTCCAGATGAGCAGCTCTTTGGACTTCAGGTAAGTGAACCATGGTATGCAGACATTGTGAATTATATTGTGTCTAGAAAGATTCCTGATACCATGTCACGTGCTCATAGGGATAGGCTTAAGAAAACTGTTAAGCAATATGTTTGGGATGAACCTTATTTGTGGAAGTATTGCTCTGATCAATTGATTAGGAGATGTGTGCCTGAACATGAACATAATGCTATACTTTCTTTTTGCCACTCTAAAGCATGTGGGGGACACTTTGGGTCTAAGAAGACTGCATTTAAGGTATTAGAGTCTGGGTTCTATTGGCCAACATTGTTTAGGGATGCACATGCCTATTGTATAACTTGTGATAAGTGCCAAAGAACAGGAAACCTAGGTCCTAGAGATCAAATGCCCTTAACTAATATCATAACTGTGGAAATCTTTGATGTATGGGGTATAGATTTCATGGGACCTTTCCCTTCATCTTTTGGGTTTCTCTATATCTTACTTGCAGTGGACTATGTTTCCAAATGGGTGGAAGCAAAGGCCACTAGAACTAATGACTCTAAGGTTGTTGCAGATTTTATCAAGTCTAACATCTTTAGCAGGTTTGGAATGCCTAGAGTTCTCATTAGTGATGGAGGATCCCATTTTTGTAATCGGATGATTGAGGCTCTCTTGAGGAGATATGATGTCACACATAAGGTTTCTACACCTTATCACCCACAAACTAGTGGGCAGGCTGAGGTCTCTAATCGTCAGATTAAGGGGATATTGGAGAAGACTGTGAACCCCAACAGGAAGGACTGGTCCTTGCGTTTAGAGGATGCTCTGTGGGCCTACAGAACTGCATACAAAACTCCCATAGGTATGTCCCCATATCGAATTATCTATGGTAAACCTTGCCATTTACCTGTGGAGTTGGAGCACAAAGCTTGGTGGGCTGTGAAGCAGTTCAACATGGATATGGATGCAGCTGGGCTTCATAGGAAGTTGCAATTGCAAGAGTTAGAGGAGATAAGGAATGATGCCTTTGAAAGTGCTAAAATCTACAAGGATAAGACTAAGGCATTCCATGACAAAATGATTCGAAGGAAGACTTTTGTTGTGGGTCAAAAAGTTCTTCTCTTCCATTCTCGTCTCAAACTCTTCCCAGGTAAGCTTCGTTCTCGTTGGATTGGGCCTTTTGTTATCACTCATGTGTTTCCTCATGGAGCTGTGCAGATAAAGAGTGAACAAACAAATAACGAGTTCAAGGTAAATGGGCATCGCTTGAAGCCCTACTATGAGGCATTTGTGGAACATGAAGTGGAGGCCGTACCCCTCCAAAACGTTCCAAACCCTGAGCATTAAATGGAGGTACAAGTCTAGGCTGAAAGACTATAAACATTAAGCGCTGCTTGGGAGGCAACCCAATTCAGAAGTTGCTGTGGAGGAGTCATCAACGCAGATTTGTTTTATCCTTCCCTTTTACTCCTCCAACTTTTCTTTGTACTTAGTCATTTTCGTAAATTCTAGCCCTATATACTTAAATGTTTCATTGCATGTTTATACTTGATTACATTGAGGACAATGCAATATTTAAGTGTGGGGGAAGGGATTTACACTTTTATCTTGAGTCATATATATTGAAAAATTGAAAAATACAAAAAAATTGAAAAATGTTAAAAAAGTCAAAAATTTTCGTTGTTTTTGTCTTTGTTTTGAGTCTTAGGATGCCCTTTCAACTGTCTAGGATGATTCTATATCTCTGAAATCATGACTAAAAGAGGATCACAAGATTGAGATGATTTTTAAACATGGTATTCTTTGGTTAATTGAGATATATGAACAATGTGTGCCTTGTAGTGGATATGGATTTCGAAACTTTGGTACAGAATATAAAGCATGTTAAGATGAGTTTTAATTCATAAAAGCCCATGTGAGATAATTGAGCCATGTCCCTTTTTCTTGGAGTGATAAATGAAATATATTCTTAATTTCTTGGTGATATTTTGATGATCTCATTATTCTTCATTTGATTGATTACTTGCCATAGATTAAGTTTGATGGACTAGAGAATGCTAGAATTCACTCTTGTGCTTGTTGAGACGTATATCAATACATGGCCCTGATTCTGGAAGGGATAGAGGCACCCTAGGAATTACCACCATTGCCATATAAACTTGTGTCCCCATTTGTGCCTGTCGTGGGACTCCCCTAGATAAACCCCTTTGAGCCTACATTGAGCCTTTTTATTCATCACCCTTAAAACCCTTAACCATGAAGCTTAGTATAGTTACAACCCTACCCTTTGTTCTAAGAACTTAGTGGAGCTATCTTTTGAGACATACTACATGGGTTTGGTGCTAAGGATGAAGATTGAGAAGAGGTGAAAGTTCAAGTGTGGGGGTAGACTTGTCCATAAAGAAAAGAAAAATATGTGAAAGCCGTGAAAAAAATGAAATGAAAAGAAAATTGTGTACGGCTAGAAAAGAAAAGTTATGGATTTTAGTCCCCCATACTTAGTGATTTTGGAGTTTACTTTGAACTGAAGGCCCACTACAGAAAAATTTGGCCTTTGTCCATTTCACTATAGTTCAAGGGAAGTTTACAATGAAGATTGGGCCCAACATGAAGACATTAGGCCCCTTTTATGTATCTTCTAGGGAAAGTGACGTTTTTGCAATACCTTGGTGGATTTCTTGAGGTTTCTACATCTATATGTGCTCTACTAGGTTTTTAGGACACTTTGATAAATCATTACCCTTCATTTCTTAAAACCTTGAGCCTTGGCCTCATTACAACCCTGAAGAAGACCTTCTTGATCCTTAAGATGGGACAGCCCTTGATGTGGAGATGAGTTACAAGAGTTGAACCTATGGCTTGGGTCCATCTGTGCAAGTAGTTGGTATCCTTCATGAGATCTTTAAAAGGAAATTATACATGTGCTTTCGTTTCTTACATTATGTGATATACTTGCTATCTTTCACATATACTTGAGTGTATAAGCTTTTAAGCATTGCCATGATCTGAGAGAAGAAAGAGTGGATATACCTTTGTGAGGATTGAATCAACTTGTTTGAAACATGCTTGACAGAACCCATCACCATTGTTACAACCAAGTCCTACTTGTGTATGTGTAAATTATGTGTTTCAATTAACTCTCGAATGCCTAACATTGAATTTTGGTTAAGTGCTAATCTTGGTGTTATGAAAGTAAGAGATTGCTGAGACAAATAGTTGAAGGGCAATAGAGTCATTGTTTTTGTAGAGTCTTTAATTTCTGTTGAGTCTTAGTGTGTGTCTTAGTGTGATTTTGCTAAGGGACTAGCAAAAGCTAAGTGTGGGGGAATTTGATAGGAGCATTTTAATGCGACGTTTTAACTGCATTTCCTTACATTTTTCTGCGCCATTTCCTTGAAAAATCCCTGTTTTGGGAAGTTTCCATTCTTTGATTGGGAAAGTTCCTTATTGTAGAAAATTTCCATTTTTGTAGTCTTCATTTCTCATTTTTTTAGCAAGTTTCCATTTTTCAGTTTAGGAAAGTTTCTATTTTTCATTTTTAGTAAGTTTCTATTTTCATTTTTTAGAAAGTTTCTATTTTAAGTATAGTTTCTATTTTCAGGACCTTCGAGCTAGAAAGTGGAAATGAACGCACGAATGGAAAGAGGAGCTTGCGAACATCAAGACGAACGAACATGAGAGAAAATGGCCCACACATTTGAGCAGAAATGAAGAAAGAAGCTTTCCTGGTCCAACCAGGAAACCCTGCGAAAAGGAGGAAAAGCCCACCAATGAAGTTTCCAACGCAACCATGAAAAAGAAATGGAAGAATAATGTGTTTTGCGTTGGAAAATTAGAAGGCTTGAAGATGAAGCAACAAGGCCCAAGAACTCTTTGGATTTTCGGCAAATTGGATAAAGGCCCATCAAAGCCCGTGACATTAGGGGTTTGTGACGCAAACCCTAGCCCTTTAAGTTGTTGTTGCCGTGAATTTTCAAGAGATAAACAAGGAGGTGGCGTCCAAGAAAATCAGAAATTAAAAGGAGAGTTTCTAGGGTTATTTTTATGGAAATAAATCAAGAGAAGAAACCCTAGAAGACCTAGCCGTCCAAGCCAAGAGGAAAACAAGGGGAGGCCGTGCAAAATAAAAGAGAAACCCTAGAGAATTCGGCCAAGGGATAATGAAGAGAGAAACTAGGGTTTTGCCGTGTGGAAAATCAGAAATTCAAGAGATATTTCGTGGAGATTTCTTAGGGAGCTTTTAAAGGAAAGAGAATATGTGTTGAACACAAAAAGCTCTCAAAGGAGTCTAGGTTCATCCCCCTTTATTCTCTAAATATATTGTTGCCGAAATTAGTGTATAAAATCAGAAATTATCTACATATTTCGGCAAGAATTATTTAGGGAATTTATATTGGAATTTTGTGATTGGTTGAACCACCTCATAGGGCTTATGTGGCAAGCTATCATTGGAGAAAATTATGTGGAGGAAGCATGCATATGCCGTGAGTTTCTCTAGGGTTTTGGACGGCAAGGAGACCTAGGGGCCGTCCCCTATATATTCCTCTCTTCTCTCAACGTCAAGGGTTCCGACTTTTGCGTTCATACACTTTAGAAAAAAAATCAGAAAACTCTATAGCCTAGCCGTGCTCCTCTCCATCCTCTAGGGCAACCACGAAGTGCAAGCAAGGCCAAGGAAGAAGAAGACAAGCCGTGAACACCATCCATCCTCCACCTTGAAGATTGCTTTCGAAATTCAAGAGACCACATCATCACTTCATCCATCTCATCTTCATCACGGTGTAATCCGATTATCCTTGTAACTTTGTTTGTATTTTCGTTGGTTTGCCTTAGTTGACACATATGTATGAACAAGTTTTGTTTTCTGAAATTTTATGATTAATTGTTAATTTTCAGATTCATATATTGTGATTTATGGTTGCTTTTGTGTAAGTGTTTGATTGAATTTGCATGATAGAAATCGTTTGTATGATAATCTTGAATGGTTCGAAACATTTAGGGTTTTTATGTGAATGTTGCTACGAATTTGAGAACATGAATCAACTTTTTGGTTTTGTGTTCTTGAATCAATAAGTAGTAAAGGTTTTGTACAAAAACCGAAATTTAATCAAAGGAGATTGCAATTAGGTGAACTTTTTCATACTAAGTTGCACATTCGAATTGATAGCCTTCCTTGAACTTCTTGCGTTAAACATGTGTGATTGACTAGCTTTCTAGGGCTTGAATACATGTTTGATAGAATTAATTTAGGTGCTTTCACTTAGGTTAATTAGCATCGAAAGTAAAATATGGAAAATTGTTTGCTTAGAACGTTTCACATGATCAATTCCTCTTGCATGACTATGATGAACAATGATGAACTTGAATTAACTTTGATTATATGTTTCGATTTGATCTTTGTTCGTGCAATTCATTTGCATTTTTATGTTTTTGCATTTTAATTGTTTTCTTTACTTAGTTTAATTTCCGAAAACCAAAAACCAAAAATCCCCCTAATTTCGTAAATATGTATATACTTTGTTTATTTTGTAAAAATTATACTTTGGTTTAATTTTAATTGTTTAATTGTTTGATAATGACAGGTGTACCCTCAATCCCCGGAATAGAACGATCCCTATTTATTCTATACTACTAATGACATTTCAGGGTTAAATTGTGCGCTTCCCAAAAGCGTATCAAAGGGTTTAGGGAAATGGCTTCTAAACCTTTAAATGCGTTGTTCTTGTGAGATTCAAAGCCGTAGTTAATTTTTAAAACAATTTGATCACTTTGTTTCAATTTGAGTCTATGAACAGTGATTTTCCAAACTTCTTGCTTCTAGGGTTTAGGGAAATGGCTTCTAAACCTTTAAATGCATTGTTCTTGAGAGATTCAAAGCCGTAGTTAATTTTTCAAACAATTTGATCACATTGTTTCAATTTGAGTTTATGAACAGTGATATTCCAAACCTCTTGCTTCAAGGGTTTAGGATTTGCTTAGGGTTTAGGGAAATGGCTTCTAAGCCTTTAAATGCGTTGCTCTTGTCAGATTCAAAGCCATAGTTACTTTTTCAAACAATTTGATCACTTTGTTTCAATTTGAGTCTATGAACAGTGATTTTCTAAACTTCTTGCTTCTAGGGTTTAGGATTTGCTTAGGGTTTAGGGAAATGGCTTCCAAGCCTTTAAATGCGTTGCTCCTGTGAGATTCAAAGCCGTAGTTAATTTTTCAAACAATTTGATCACATTGTTTCAATTTGAGTTTATGAACAGTGATATTCCAAACCTCTTGCTTCAAGGGTTTAGGGAAATGGCTTCTAAACCTTTAAATGCGTTGTTCTTGTGAGATTCAAAGCCGTAGTTAATTTTTAAAACAATTTGATCACTTTGTTTCAATTTGAGTCTATGAACCGTGATTTTCCAAACTTCTTGCTTCTCGGGTTTAGGATTTGCTTAGAGTTTAGGGAAATGGCTTCTAAACCTTTAAATGCGTTGTTCTTGTGAGATTCAAAGCCGTAGTTAATTTTTCAAACAATTTGATCACTTTTTTTCAATTTGAGTCTATGAACAGTGATTTTCCAAACTTTTGCTTCTAGGGTTTAGGGAAATGGTTTCTAAACCTTTAAATGCGTTGGTCTTGTGAGATTAAAAGCCATAGTTACTTTTTCAAACAATTTGATCACTTTGTTTTAATTTGAGTCTATGAACAGTGATTTTCCAAATTTCTTGCTTCTAGGGTTTAGGGAAATGGCTTCTAAACCTTTAAATGCGTTGGTCTTGTGAGATTCATGATACGCTCAAAGCAAGCATATAATTTAACCCTAGAAATATCATTAGTAGTATAAGCAAGTAGGGATCGTTCTATTCCGGGGATTGAGGGTACACTGATGCCGCTTAAGCAGCACGCAATTTAACCCTGTAAAATATCGTTAGTAGTATAAGCAAATAGGGATCGTTCTATCCGGGGATTGAGGGTACACTTGTAATTGTGAAACAAATAAAGAAAAGTATTATTTACAAAAATAAAATAAAGAATATAAATATATACAATTGTATAAACAAATAAAGAATTAAAATAATAAAGTATTATTTACAAAAATAAAATAAAGAATAAATATATACAAGTAAACACAAATAAGGGGGGGGGTTAAGAATTATAGAATTGAAAATTAAGATAAATAAAATAAAGAAAATGTAAAAACATATGTACAAGGGTGGAACGCAAGGAACAAAGATCAAAATCAATTCCATGTAATCAAATTCGATTCAAACCCTATAATTGTTCTTCCAAGTCATGAGAGAGGAGTTGATCATGTGAAACATTCGAAAGCAAATGATTTCCCATATTTTACTTTTCAATGCTAATTAACCTAAGCGAAAGCACCTAGATTAATCCTATCAAACATGCAATCAAGCCCTAGAAAGCTAGTCAATCATGACATGTTCAATGCATTAGACATAGAGAAAGGCTATCAACTCAAGTGTACAACTTAGTTATGGAAAAGTCCACCTAATTGCAATCCTCTTCAATTAAATTCGATTCTTGTCCAGAACCTTTACTACTTTTGATTCAAGTTACACAAAACGAAAAGTCGATTTCATGTTCTTAAACCTAGCACCAATTACATGCAAATCCTATAAGTGTCGACCCAAATAAGATAAACATATAAAAGTTTTCTGTAAAGCAAATTTAATCGAACAAACTCACATAAGCGACTTAGAATCACAATTATAGAATTCGAAAACTTTATTTAAACATAGAAATTGGGCTTAAACTTTGCCCTAAACATTATTGTTAACTAGAAACAAGTTCATACGAAATCAAACAAGGAAACCAAAAAGGTTACAAGGAAAAGGAACGAATTACACCGTGAGTGGAGATGGAGATGGAGAGCTAGATGGTTGGATCTTGAATCTTGGAAGCAAGCCTTCAAGGTGGATGATGGAGGATATGATCTTCACGGCTCCTTCTTCTTCCTCCTCTCCTTGCTTGAAAATGCAGAACTTTGCAACTAGAGAATGGAGAAGGAAACTAGAGAATGAAAAAGAAATATGGAGAGGAAATGGAGAGACAAAGAAGATGAGATGGATGAAGGAATTGGTGATTGAGAGTGAGAGGAGAAGGTGTTTAAATAGGGAGGAAAAAGAAGAGTGAAATGATGAGATGAAGAAAAATAATGAAAGTGGAGTATGAGAGTGGTTTGTAAAATATGTAAAAGATGAGGTAATGATGAAAGCAAAGCATGAAGGTGAAGAAATGTGGAAGTGATGATGATCTTTTAGAGTAGAAAAATGTATCCAAGGAAAAAGAAATGCTTTCTTCATGTGGGTGGGAAACATGAATATGTGGTGTTGAGCTGTTTTCAAATCAGTTTCTGCCCCTTTATTCCTTCAATTATTTCTCCAACAAGACTTCATTATATGCATTTGACTTCTTCATATGAAATGTTCCACTATGAGTGTAGATCATCCTGACAAATTTTCAGAGCTTTCATCCATGTGGTTGGGCCGGAAATGCTGCTGGACCTCTTACAGGTCCAGTTTTCCGGTTTTGCTTCTGTAGAAAATTGGGCTGATTGTTTGAAGGCCTTCCACTCATATTTTTCTCTGGCACTCTTCATAAGAAATGATCCTTTGGGTGTCTAGAATGGATCTGGAAGGTTTCAGCTCATTTGAAGTTCATTTGGTCAGGCGGCCGCTCCTTCTTCTTTGCTTGGCTTGGTTTCTCCTAGCCGGAGTAGGAATATGTGTAAAATTGATCTTTTAGTACATTTCCATTTTTCTCCATCATTTCCAGGTAATTATGGACCTAACGCTCATTTCACCTTCATCTACTCCAATGTACCTAAAAGTAGAAATTGAGTTAAAAATCGATTCGTTAAGGAATTAACTAAGCAAAATGTGAGGAATTAACTATTAAAATATCACATTAAAATGCTCCTATCAAATTCCCCCATACTTAGCTTTTGCTAGTCCCTTAGCAAAACAAAACAAAAAAAAATCCAAAACAGAATAAAGACTTGACAAAAAGCAAGTAAATGACTCTATTGCTCCTAACTGTTGTGTCAGAGACTCCAAACTCATGGCTTTCACGTTAAACACTTAATCAAAATCACAAAGATAATTCCATGGTTAATAAACCTGTGACATTCATATGACTAAGCAAGATATGGAGAACTTAAGTAATACAGTGAATGATAGCATGTTTCGAACAAGTCCAATCCAAACTCACAGGGCATACTCTCGATTTTTCTCTCAGAAATGGCTATGCTTAAAAGCTTCACACTCAAGTATATGCAAGAGAACAAATTGTAAGGCAACAAACAGCTTGCATATTTCATCAATAAACACATTTTGTGAAGAATTTTTAAAGACCTCATGAAATGACTAAGTGCACAAATGGACCTAAACCATAAGCTCGACTGTGTAACTGACTCCACTAACCAAAGACTGCCCATCTCAAGGATCAAGTCAGCACTTAAAACAGGTTGTAATGGGGCTAAGCTAGGGTTTTCGAAATGAAGATGAAGGATACAAAAAAATCCTAAGGACCTAGCAGAGCATATAAGGACCACCTTATGTCATCATTTTTGTAGACCAAATATCATTGTTTTAGGCCAAACCTTCACTCTAACCAACATGGGAATGGACAAAGGCATAATTTTCAACTTTGAGCCTTCTACAAATTTGCAAGTCCAAAACCACACTTCGACATTTTCCCAAGAGTTTTCTTTTCAATTTTTCTTCTCTTTTGCCGCTTTTCTTTCTTTCTTTCTTTCTTTTTTTTTCAAGGCAAAATTTTTTCTTCTTTTTTTTCTTCTTGGATTTTCCCCACCCCACACTTGTCTTTCATCGTCACCCCTACATACTATGTCATGCTCTACTAAGTCCTTAAGACAAGGGTAGAGATATCCTGTACTAAGCTCATGGTAGGGTAGTGAGGGTGATGAAACAAAGGTTTTCAAAGTAGGCTCAAAGGGGTTCATTCTAAGGAGTCCCACGACGGGCACAATTGGGGACACATGCTTGTTTGGCTATGGTGGTTACCCTAATGCCTTCTATCCTATCCAGGATCAGTGCATATTATGGCATACAAGTTTTGACAGTCACAACCGCCGAGTTCTAGTACTCTCTAGTCCATTAAAATCTATGGCACATGATCATTGGATTTCCAAAGAATGATGAGGTTTTGCAAATACAGCCATGAAATTCTAAATTTATCAGTAAGCACTCGAAAAGAAAGTATTTTAGCTCAACAGCTCACTTGGGTCAAATGAATCAGACTTAATCCTAGCATGCTTAATGAACCAAGTTACAATCCTATCTCAAATCTTCATACAAGCATCACAATGTCGATTAACCACAGAATTCAATTAAGTCCTATTTTGATTGTGAAAACCTTCAGCCATAAATTCGGAGACATGTTCATCCTAGACGTTAGGAGCATCCTAAGACTCAAACACACAAAAACACTCTAAAACCAACATTTTTTTTTTTTTTTTTACAAATTAATTTAATTTCAACACTTAGGTACGGGAACAGGGAGTCTCGATGTGCAATGGGACTGAAACAGCTACCCTTTTTCAAGACTATGTTTAATCCAATATACCTTAGTGTATCACAACATCAATTAAAAACACAATAAAAACACAATCCAACATCAACTATTTTTCATTTTCATTTTTTTAAAAAATTTTTTTTTTATACTAACTACTAAAAACACAATAATGCAATAATCCGTCCCCCATACTTAATTCATGCATTGTCCTTAATGTATAAACAAATATAAGCCATGCAAAGCATAAATCAAGCATAGAAGAGAAAATGAACACAACGAAACCTAAAACAACTTAAAATTCATGAAAATAAAATAGAAGGAAGAGTTCAAGAAAGCAAATCTGCGTTTGATGGCTCCTCCACAGATACGGTTGAAATGGGTTGCCTCCCATGCAGCGCTTAATGTTTAAAGTCTTTCAGCCTAGACTTGTACCTCCATTTACTCCTTTGGAGGAGCGGTATGCGGGCGAGTGGCAGCCCTCTTGCTGGTTTCAGCCTTCGGAGGCGGGTCCTCATGTTGTGATGCAGTAGCGTCCTTGCGAGGAAACCCAGGAGGATAACTCTGCAAGTTATTGACTTCCTGAGCAAGCTTGTTTATTGCAGTGTGACAGCGGATCAAAGAGAAGTTCATCTCAGAGATGTAATCGATCATGCAATTGACTCTCCAATCTGTCACCATAATACCATCGCGGAGAGAGGAACGCAAATCATCAATCGAATTCGACAAGCTTTCCAGGGTGGCCATAGGCCGAGGAGCACGAGCAGCTGGTGAGGAAGAAGACTCTCCGGGATGCAGTCTGGGAGAGCGACGAGGCAGAGGAGGGGGACTGCGGGTACGCTCACGGATAGGACGATGGTCCCATGGACGAGTAAGCCCAGCTTTAGTGGCCGCTTGACGACCTTCTTCTTCCAAAGAGAGAACACGGCGTTGATTGATGCCCCTGCGAGGGGTAACCTTGGTTCGAGCCATGAGGAAGTAGAAGGAATTTGAAACTGCACGCTTAGACAAGCCTTAGTAAAATCTGGAGGAGACAAAAAAGGATGTATATGTAAAGCACAAAATAGGGTAGAAATCTCAACAAGCACAGGGTTTTAACAAAGCTTCTCCGGGAAGGAGAAGAGTTATGACAGTTCACGGCCCAAGAAACTCCCCCACGTGTAAATATTCCTTTCTTTTCCTGGATTTATGTCATGCTTTCGGCTATAGCTTGTCTGTCACGGATCCTCGAGATTCGTTTGATTCCCCCACGCGTCCTTTCTTTTCCTTGATTCACGGCAATTAAACCTGCTTTCGGCTGTAGCTTATCTGTCACAGCTCCTCGAGATCAGTTTGGTTCCCCCACGTGTCCTTCACGAGCCAACAGCTTTTCCGTGTTTTCGGGTGACTTTAATCCAACGTGTAGATTTAATCTCAGAGATCGTCCATCCAACGGTGGAGATCTGCTCACTCGTTCTATAAATAGGTGCATTATGAGTGACTGTTCACTCCAAAAGAAAATTCTTCCGAGTTCCAGTCTTTCTCTCTCAACCCTTCAGCCTTTCTTTCGAAACTCAAATCCTTTCTTCATCAACATGGAACCACGAACTCTGCAACTAATGGAGTTACAAACCCAGCAACAAATGGAATTACAAGCCCAGCAACCAACCGAGGAGGGAGGAAGCATCCAAGCAGCAGGGAGTAGTAACCGGTGGGCTCCCACACCGCCTCAACTAAGAATCCTCAAGGGCCTTTACTATGATAAGGGTTTTAAGTACCCAACTCCAGAGCAGATTCAAGAGATCTGCCTTCATCTGAAACAGTATGGGCAGATCGAGGACAAGAACGTCTTCTTTTGGTTCCAGAACCTCAAGGCTCGTGAGAGGCAGAAGTTGAAGGAATTTCGGAACGTTCGGGTTGGTGGCTCTCTCGATCTCAATTTTGGATCCACTAGTTCTACTGATGATGGTAGGTCCATTGATCTAAACTTTGGTTCCACTGGTTCTACTAGTACTGACAGATCCATTGATCTAAATTTTGGGTCACGTGTCGGCTATGGTGTTGATGGATCGATCATGGAACAACGAGGAGAATATCACCAGGAGATTGAAACCCTTCCACTATTCCCCATGCATGGTGAGGACATCTTTGACAACATGAAGACTACTTCCGAGGGAGGTAGCGGCTATGGCGGTGACTCTCGCATTTCCCTTGAGCTCAGCCTCAACTCCTACGGAGATGCAGACATGGCTTAGTATAGAGTATTTTTATTATTTTTTATTTTATTTTTTTTTATTTTTTTTATTTTTGGTAAATAGCTGAATTTAATAAGACTGAATTAATGCAGTTTTTTTTTTTTATATAAAGGACTCAAAAAAAATAAAAGACAAATATAAATATATATAGGACTCAAAATGAAAGACAAAAATATTTATAGGACTCAAAATGAAAGACAATTATATTTATAGGACTCAAAATGAAAGACAATCATATAAATCTCTTCCCCCACACTTAAATATTGCATTATCTTCAATGTAATCAATTAAAAGCATGCAATGAAATAAGTAAGCATAGATAGAAGACATTTACGAAAACAAATCCTAAAATAAAAACAATAGAGAAAAAAATGAAAAATAAAAAGAAATAGGGAAAGAGAAAGCAAATCTGATTATATTCTGAATTGGGTTGCCTCCCAAGTAGCGCTTGTATTTTACGTCTTGCAGCCAGACGGTACCTACATTAAATAAAGTTAGTAATTATAATTAACAAAGAAATACAAAATAAAAACAAGTATAACTATTAATTACAAACTACAAGTATAAACAAGTATATTGTACATAAGACACAAGTTAAGTACACAAGTGAGTATAAAACGTGAAAAGTATTTTTACAAGTTTAAAGTGTGAAACAACAAAATAATTTACACGTATAGAGTATTCACAAGTATTTCTTTTATTATAAACATTATTGATATCGAATCAAATTCCAAGCGGTAAATCAAGTGGACGTGCGGCCCAAGTATAGTCGCCTAGACACAAACTCCCTTTCAAATCGTTTGGGCAACCTTACTGAAATGGCCAGGTGGGGGAGGACGAACACGAGAGGAAAAATCCATTTTGGCATGAGCTACTCCCACATAGTGGTTTAGGCCCATTTGCAAGCACTTCTGGATTCAAAAACCCGTCATGAACGTTGTCCCCTTCCTAGACACCATTCCACATAGGCTATACTTACTAAGATGAAAAAGTTCATAAGTGTGAAGACAGTTCAACAAGTGTTAATAAAGGCCGCCCTCAACCTTAAGGGACCTGAGCTAGGTACCAATAAGGGGTTTAGGCCAATATTAACAAAAGAGACTTCACCTATTCCTCTCAATTTACAACCTACAATTAAAATTCGTGTTCAATAATAAAAATAAAAATTTAAACTAAGTTTTAAACAATTTATATACAACAAATATATATACAATAAATGATACAATTTAGCAAGTGATTTTTCAATCCCCGGCAACGGCGCCAAAAATTGATGCCGCTTAAGCAGCACGCAATTTAACCCTGTAAAATATCGTTAGTAGTATAAGCAAATAGGGATCGTTCTATCCGGGGATTGAGGGTACACTTGTAATTGTGAAACAAATAAAGAAAAGTATTATTTACAAAAATAAAATAAAGAATATAAATATATACAATTGTATAAACAAATAAAGAATTAAAATAATAAAGTATTATTTACAAAAATAAAATAAAGAATAAATATATACAAGTAAACACAAATAAGGGGGGGGGGGGGGTTAAGAATTATAGAATTGAAAATTAAGATAAATAAAATAAAGAAAATGTAAAAACATATGTACAAGGGTGGAACGCAAGGAACAAAGATCAAAATCAATTCCATGTAATCAAATTCGATTCAAACCCTATAATTGTTCTTCCAAGTCATGAGAGAGGAGTTGATCATGTGAAACATTCGAAATCAAATGATTTCCCATATTTTACTTTTCAATGCTAATTAACCTAAGCGAAAGCACCTAGATTAATCCTATCAAACATGCAATCAAGCCCTAGAAAGCTAGTCAATCATGACATGTTCAATGCATTAGACATAGAGAAAGGCTATCAACTCAAGTGTACAACTTAGTTATGGAAAAGTCCACCTAATTGCAATCCTCTTCAATTAAATTCGATTCTTGTCCAGAACCTTTACTACTTTTGATTCAAGTTACACAAAACGAAAAGTCGATTTCATGTTCTTAAACCTAGCACCAATTACATGCAAATCCTATAAGTGTCGACCCAAATAAGATAAACATATAAAAGTTTTCTGTAAAGCAAATTTAATCGAACAAACTCACATAAGCGACTTAGAATCACAATTATAGAATTCGAAAACTTTATTTAAACATAGAAATTGGGCTTAAACTTTGCCCTAAACATTATTGTTAACTAGAAACAAGTTCATACGAAATCAAACAAGGAAACCAAAAAGGTTACAAGGAAAAGGAACGAATTACACCGTGAGTGGAGATGGAGATGGAGAGCTAGATGGTTGGATCTTGAATCTTGGAAGCAAGCCTTCAAGGTGGATGATGGAGGATATGATCTTCACGGCTCCTTCTTCTTCTTCCTCTCCTTGCTTGAAAATGCAGAACTTTGCAACTAGAGAATGGAGAAGGAAACTAGAGAATGAAAAAGAAATATGGAGAGGAAATGGAGAGACAAAGAAGATGAGATGGATGAAGGAATTGGTGATTGAGAGTGAGAGGAGAAGGTGTTTAAATAGGGAGGAAAAAGAAGAGTGAAATGATGAGATGAAGAAAAATAATGAAAGTGGAGTATGAGAGTGGTTTGTAAAATATGTAAAAGATGAGGTAATGATGAAAGCAAAGCATGAAGGTGAAGAAATGTGGAAGTGATGATGATCTTTTAGAGTAGAAAAATGTATCCAAGGAAAAAGAAATGCTTTCTTCATGTGGGTGGGAAACATGAATATGTGGTGTTGAGCTGTTTTCAAATCAGTTTCTGCCAGCGAGCGCACAATTTAACCCTGAAATGTCGTTAGTAATATAAGTAAATAGGGATCGTTCTATTCCGGGGATTGAGGGTACACCTGTCATTGTCAAACAATTAAACAATTAAAATTAAAACAAAGTATAATATTTACAAATATATTCACAACTATAAACATTATTTACGAAAAAAAAGGGGGATTTTGTTTTTGGATTTTCGAAAATAAAACTAAGTTAACAAAATAATTAAAATGCAAAAACATAAAAATACGAATGGAATGAGAGAACAAAGATCAAAATCGAAACATATGATTAAAATTGATTCAAACCCTAATATTGTTCATCTAAGTCATGAGAGAGGAGTTGATCATGTGAAACATTCGAAAGCAAATGATTTCCCATATTTTACTTTTCAATGCTAATTAACCTAAGCGAAAGCACCTAGATTAATCCTATCAAACATGCAATCAAGCCCTAGAAAGCTAGTCAATCATGACATGTTCAACGCATTAGACATAGAGAAAGGCTATCAACTTAAGTGTACAACTTAGTATGAATAAGTTCACCTAATTGCAATCCTCTTCAATTGAATTCGATTTTTGTCCAAAACCTTTACTACTTTGATTCAAGTTTACACAAAACGAAAAGTCGATTTCATGTTCTTAAACCTAGCACCAATTACATGAAAATCCTATAAGTGTCGACCCAAATAAGATAAACATATAAAAGTTTTCTATCAAGCAAATTCAATCGAACAAACTCACATAAGCAACTTAGAATCACAATTATGGAATTCGAAAACTTTATTTAAACATAGAAATTGGGCTTAAACTTTGCCCTAAACGTTAGGTTAACTAGAAACAAGTTCATACGAAATCAAACAAGAAAAACAAAAGATCATTACAAGGAAAAATAATGAATTACACCGTGAGGGGAGATGGAGATGGAGAGCTAGATGGTTGGATCTTGAATCTTGGAAGCAAGCCTTCAAGGTGGATGATGGAGGATATGATCTTCACGGCTCCTTCTTCTTCTTCCTCTCCTTGCTTGAAAACGCAGAACTTTGCAACTAGAGAATGGAGAAGGAAAATGGAAAGGAAATGGAGAGACAAAGAAGATGGAATGGATGAAGGAATGTGTGATTGAGAGTGAGAGGAGAAGGTGTTTAAATAGGGAGGAAAAAGAAGAGTGAAATGATGAGATGAAGAAAAATAATGAAAGTGGAGTATGAGAGTGGTTTGTAAAATATGTAAAAGATGAGGTAATGATGAAAGCAAAGCATGAAGGTGAAGAAATGTGGAAGTGATGATGATCTTTTAGAGTAGAAAAATGTATCCAAGGAAAAAGAAATGCTTTCTTCATGTGGGTGGGAAACATGAATATGTGGTGTTGAGCTGTTTTCAAATCAGTTTCTGCCCCTTTTTATTCCTTCAATTATTTCTCCAACAAGACTTCATTATATGCATTTGACTTCTTCATATGAAATGTTCCACTATGAGTGTAGATCATCCTGACAAATTTTCAGAGCTTTCATCCATGTGGTTGGGCCGGAAATGCTGCTGGACCTCTTACAGGTCCAGTTTTCCGGTTTTGCTTCTGTAGAAAATTGGGCTGATTGTTTGAAGGCCTTCCACTCATATTTTTCTCTGGCACTCTTCATAAGAAATGATCCTTTGGGTGTCTAGAATGGATCTGGAAGGTTTCAGCTCATTTGAAGTTCATTTGGTCAGGCGGCCGCTCCTTCTTCTTTGCTTGGCTTGGTTTCTCCTAGCCGGAGTAGGAATATGTGTAAAATTGATCTTTTAGTACATTTCCATTTTTCTCCATCATTTCCAGGTAATTATGGACCTAACGCTCATTTCACCTTCATCTACTCCAATTTACCTAAAAGTAGAAATTGAGTTAAAAATCGATTCGTTAAGGAATTAACTAAGCAAAATGTGAGGAATTAACTATTAAAATATCACATTAAAATGCTCCTATCATACACCTGTCAATGTAAGACAATATAAACAATTAAAATAAAACAAAGTATAATATTTACACATATAAACACTATTCACGAATTTAGGGGGGTTTTAGGTTTTTGGTTTTTCGAAAATTAAAGGAATTTAAAACTAAGTATAAACAAAAACACAAATACAAGAATGACATGTGAGAAACAAAGATTAAAACCAAGTTCATGATTGAATTCGAATTATCTTCATATTGTTCTTCCAAGTCATGTGAAAGGAGTTGATCATGTGAAACATTCGAAAGCAAACGATTTCCCATATTTTACTTTTCAATCCTAATTAATCTAAATGAAAGCACATAGATTAATCCTATTAAACATGTAATCAAACCCTAGAAAGCTAGTCAATCATACATGTTCAACGCAAGAAGTTCAAGGAAAGGCTATCAACTCAAGTGTACAACTTAGTATGAATAAGTTCACCTAATTGCAATCCTCTTCAATTGAATTCGATTTTTGTCCAAAACCTTTACTACTTTGATTCAAGTTACACAAAACAAAAAGTTGATTTCATGTTCTTAAACCTAGCACCACTCATACATAAACCCTAAAAGTTTCGAACCAATTAAGATTAACATACAAGAGATATCTATAAAGCAAATTCAATCAAACAACCACACATAAGCAACTTTAGAATCACCACATATGAAATCGCAAATCCTTTAATCCTTAATCAATCATAAAATTTCAGATTATAAACCTTGTTCAAACATCAATGTTAACTAGAACAATATCCAACGAAATCAAACAAGGAGAATCAAAAGTGATTACAAGAAAGAAGGTTGAATTACACCGTGGATGGAGAGATGGATGAATGATTCGAATGATGAACAATTGAAACTCGAAAGCAAGCTTCAAAGTACACGGCTTCAAGGTGGAATGGATGATGATGCTCACGGTCTAGCCTTGCTTCTTTCTTCCTTGCTTGAAAACGCCAAAATTGCACTAGAGAATGGAGAGAGCTTCCGCGCGTAGAGAGAATTTTCTGAATTGTGTAGTGGTACCTTGAGACGTCTAGGGTGCTTCTATATATAGGGAACGGCAATGCTTGGTCTCCAAGCCGTGAATTTCTGATCTATTTACCAAGGAATTAAATTAATAATTCCACATGCCTTCCACCAATGAGAATTTGCCAAATAAGCCCTAGTATGTCATCCAACCAATCATAAAGCTCCAAGAGGATACCCTAATATATTCTTGCCGAAATACCTTGTATATTTTCTGAATTTCTTCTTGTATTTTCGGCCAAGACATGCTTAGGGTTTCTAGGAATGCATTCTTTCCATAAACTTCGCCCTAGAAAATCTCTTGCATAATCTTTTATCTCCTCTTGATTTTCACGCCACTTTCTTCTCTCCCCCTTTGGTTTTCACGGCAACATATCATTTAGGGTTAGGGTTTGCGTCACAAACCCTAATGTCATGGGCTTTGATGGGCCTTGATCCATTTTGCCGAAAATCCAAAGAGTTCTTGGGCCTCGTTGCTTCATCTTCAAGCCTTCTCACTTTCCGACGCAAAACACATTATTCTTCCATTTCTTTTTCATGGTTGCGTTGGAAACTTGCTAGGGAAGCCTTCCTTCATTTCGCAGGGTTTCCTAGTTGGATTAGGAAAGCTTGTTTCTTCATTTCTGCTCAAATGTGTGGGCCGTTTTCTCTCATATTCGTTCGTCTTGATGTTCGCAAGCTCCTCTTTCCATTCGTGCATTCATTTCCACTTTTTAGCTCGGAGGTCCTGAAAATAGAAACTAGTATGAAAAATGGAAACTTACCTAATTTGAAAAATAGAAACTTTCCAGAAATGAAAAATGAGAAATGAGAAATGAGAAATGGGAAATGAGAAATGAAAAATGAACAAATGAGAAATGAAGACAAAAATGGAAACTTTCTACAATAAGGAACTTTCCCAATCAAAGAATGGAAACTTTCCAAAACAGGGATTTTTAAAGGAAATGGCGCAGAAAAATGTAGGGAAATACAATCAAAACGTCGCATTAAAATGCTCCTATCAAATTCCCCCACACTTAGCTTTTGCTAGTCCCTTAGCAAAATCACAACACAGACACGACTACGACTCAACAAAGATTAAAGACTTGACACACAACAGACTCTATTGCCCTTTAACTATTTGTCTCAGCAATCTCTTACTTTCACAACACCAAGATTAGCACTTTACCAAGAATCAATGTTTAGGCATTCGAGAGTTAATTAAAACACATAATTCACATATACACAAGTAGAACTTGGTTGGAACAATGGTGATGGTTTCTGTTAAGCATGCTTCAAACAAGTTTGATTCAATCCTCACAAGGTATATCCACTCTTTCTTCTCTCAGATTATGGCAATGCTTAAAAGCTTATACACTCAAGTATATGTGAAAGATAGCAAGTAGATCACATATATGAAACGAAAGCACAAGTATATTTTCTTTAAAAGATCTCATGAAAGATATCAACTACTTGCACGGATGGACCCAAGCCATAGGTTCAACTCTTGTAACTCATCTCCACATCAAGGGTTGTCCCATCTTAAGGATCAAGAAGGTCTTATCAAAGGTTGTAATGGGGCCATGGCTCAAGGTTTAAAGAAACGAAGGGTAAGGAGTTTAACAAAGTGTCCTAAAAACATAGTAGAGCTTATGCAAATGTAGAGAGACTTCTAGAAATCCACCAAGTATGCAAAAACGTCACTTTCCCATGGGGGTGTTATAAAGGGGCCTAATGTCTTCATGTTGGGCCCAAACTTCACTCTAAACTTCCATTGAACACTAATGAGTTGGACAAAGGCCAAATTTTTCTGTAATGGGCCTTCAAATCAAAGTAAACTCCAAACTCACCAAGTATGGGGGACTAAAATCCATAGATATTTGTTTCTTTTTCTTTCTTTTATTTTCTAGCCGTGCATTTTTCTTTTTCACTTTCTTTTTCTCGGCTTTTTCATACATTTTTCTCTCATGGACAAGTCTACCCCCACACTTGAGCTTTCACCTCTTCTTATTCTTCATTATTGACGCCAAAAATCTTCAAGTAAAGTCTCCATTTAGCTCCACTAAGTTCTTAGAACAAAGGGTAGGGTCATAGCTATACTAAGGCTTAGGTTAAAGATTTTTAAGGGTGATGAAAGAAAAGGCTTAACGTAGGCTCAAAGGGGCTTATCTAGGGGAGTCCCACGACGGGCACAAATAGGGACACAGGTTCATTTGGCAATGGTGGTAATTCCTAGGGTGCCTCTATCCTTTCCAGAATCAGGGCCATGTATTGATATAACGTCTCAACAAGCACAAGAGTGAATTCTAGCATTCTCTAGTCCATCAAACTTAATCTATGGCAAGTAGTCAATCAAATGAAAGAATAATGAGATCATCAAAATATCGCCAAGAAAACAAGAGTATATTTTATTTATCACTCCAAGAAAAAGGGACATGGGCTCAATTATCTCACATGGGTTTTTATGAATCAAAACTCATCTTAACATGCTCATATTCTGTACCAAAGTTTCGAAATCCATATCCACTACAAGGCATATATTTTTCATACATCTCAATTAACCAAAGAATACCATTTTAAAGTCATCTCAATTGTGTGATTTTCTTTTAGCCATAATTTCAGAGATATAGAATCATCCTAGACAGTTAAAAGGGCATCCTAAGACTCAAAACAAAATGACACAAGACAAAGACTCAATGGACGCCACAAAGGGACTAGGGTTATTTCCTTTCTCCTTTCGGTAACTCCTTTGGGATGTGACCAGGTAAGGAAGGGAACGATTTTGGCGGAGCTCAGCTCACTTGTTTAGCAGGGGACGAGACCCTTTGCTAGCACTTCTCGTATCCAAACCAAACCTAGACATCACACCTTAATAGATGCGCCTACGATGAAGAAATTATTTCACCCAAAACATGACTCAATGACTCAATAAAGCAACGAAATTTTTGATATTTTTGACATTTTTCGATTTTTTTGTATTTTTCAATATATATGACTCAAGACAAAAGTATAAATCCCTTCCCCCACACTTAAATATTGCATTGTCCTCAATGTAATCAAGTATAAGCATGCAATGAAACACTTAAGCATATAGGAAAGAGATTTATGAAAAGATTTACGAAATTCAAAAGAAAAATTGAAAATAAAGAGAAATAGGGAAGGAGAAATCAAATCTGCGTGTGTATACTCCTTCACAGCTACTTCTGAATTGGGTTGCCTCCCGAGCAGCGCTTAATGTTTATAGTCTTTCAGCCTAGACTTGTACCTCCATTTAATGCTCAGGTTGTGGAGCTTGGAGGGGTACATCCTCCACATCATGCTCCACAAACGCCTCATAGTAAGGCTTTAGGCGATGGCCATTCACCTTGAACTCGTTACCTGTTTGTTCACTCTTAATCTGCACAGCTCCATGAGGAAACACATGAGTAATAACAAAAGGTCCAATCCAACGAGAACGAAGTTTACCTGGAAAGAGTTTAAGACGAGAATGGAATAGGAGGACTTTTTGTCCCACAACAAAAGTCTTCCTACGAATCATCTTATCATGGAATGCCTTAGTCTTGTCTTTGTAAATCTTGGCACTCTCAAAGGCGTCATTCCTTATCTCCTCTAACTCTTGCAATTGTAATTTTCTATGTAGCCCAGCCTCATCTAGATCCATGTTAAACTGCTTCACAACCCACCAAGCTTTGTGCTCTAACTCCACAGGTAAATGGCAAGGTTTGCCATAGACAATTCGATATGGGGACATACCTATGGGGGTCTTGTACGCAGTTCTGTAGCCCACAAAGCATCCTCTAAACGCAAGGACCAATCCTTTCTGTTAGGATTCACAGTTTTCTCCAATATGCCTTTGATTTCACGATTTGAGACTTCAGCTTGCCCACTTGTTTGGGGGTGATAAGGTGTAGAAACCTTGTGTGTCACATCATACTTCTTCAAAAGAGCCTCAATCGTTCTATTGCAAAAGTGGGAACCACCATCACTAATGAGAACTCTAGGCATGCCAAACCTGCTAAAGATGTTAGACTTGATAAAATCTGCAACAACCTTAGAGTCATTAGTTCGAGTGGCTTTTGCCTCCACCCATTTCGACACATAATCCACAGCAAGCAAGATATAGAGAAATCCGAAAGATGAAGGAAAAGGTCCCATGAAATCTATACCCCAGACATCAAATATTTCAACAGTTATGATATTAGACAAAGGCATTTGATCCTAGAGCTTAGATTTCTGGTTCTTTGGCATCTATCACAAGTCAAACAATATGCATGTGCATCCTTAAATAACGTTGGCCAAAAGAACCCTGATTCTAACACCTTAAACGCAGTTTTCTTAGACCCAAAGTGACCCCCACATGCTTTAGAATGGCAAAAAGAAAGTATAGCATTATGTTCATGTTCAGGCACACATCTCCTAATCAATTGATCAGAGCAATATTTCCACAAATAAGGTTCATCCCAAACATATTGCTTAACAGTTTTCTTAAGCCTATCTCTATGAGCACGTGACATGGTATCAGGAATCTTTCTAGAGACAATGTAATTCACCATATCCGCATACCATGGTTCACTTACCTGGATTCCAAAGAGTTGTTCATCTGGAAACGTCTCCACCAAAGGGAGAGGGTCTTCTGCGTGCACCAAACGACTCAAGTGGTCAGCTACCACGTTCTCACTACCCTTCTTGTCCTTGATTTCAACGTCAAATTCTTGTAAGAGTAGGATCCATCTAATGAGCCTTGGTTTCGCCTCCTTCTTGGTCATCAAGTACTTCAAAGCTGCATGGTCAGTATAAATAATCACCTTGGTACCAAGTAAGTAGGAACGAAACTTCTCAAGAGCAAACACAACAGCAAGGAGCTCTTTCTCTGTGGTGGAGTAGTTCAGTTGTGCATCATTCAGAGTCCTTGAGGCGTAGTAGATGGCATAGGGTCGTTTGTCCTTCCTTTGCCCCAAAACAGCTCCAACAGCATAGTCAGAGGCGTCACACATCAACTCAAAGGGCAAGGACCAATCCGGAGGTAGCATGATGGGGGCAGACGTTAATAGTTCCTTGAGCTTGTCAAAAGCCTCTTGACATTCCTTATCAAACACAAACGCCACATCCTTTTGGAGAAGTTGGCATAGAGGTCTCGAAATCTTGGAGAAATCCTTGATAAATCTTCTGTAAAACCCTGCATGGCCAAGAAAAGATCGAACCTCTCTCACAGAAGTGGGAGAGGGTAAGTAACGCACAAGGTCTACCTTAGCTTTATCAACCTCAATTCCCCTAGAAGAGACAATATGCCCTAGAACTATACCTTGTCTAACCATAAAATGACACTTTTCCCAATTTAGCACAAGGTTAGTTTCCACACAACGCTTTAAGATAATTTCCAGATTATTAAGACAATCATCAAAGCTTTTTCCAAAAACAGAAAAGTCATCCATGAATACCTCTATGATTTTCTCAATATAATCTGAGAAGATACTTACCATACACCTTTGAAAAGTACCTGGGGCGTTGCATAGTCCAAAAGGCATACGACGATAAGCAAAAGTTCCAAAGCGACAAGTAAATGTCGTCTTCTCTTGGTCTTCATTGGCTATGGCAATCTGATTGTAACCTGAGTAGCCATCTAGGAAGCAGTAGTAATCATGTCCAGCTAGTCGCTCAAGCATTTGATCAATGAATGGAAGAGGAAAGTGATCTTTCCTTGTTGTTGCGTTGAGCTTTCTGTAGTCAATGCAAACTCTGTGGCCAGTAACTGTCCTCTGGGGTACCAATTCATTCTCTGCGTTCTTCACAACAGTCACTCCGGACTTCTTAGGCACAACCTGAACTGGGGATACCCATTTGGAGTCAGAAATGGGGTAGATGACGCCACAATCTAGGAGTTTGATGACCTCCTTCTTCACAACTTCCATCATAGGAGGGTTGAGACGACGTTGAGCCTCTCTAGTGGGTTTTGTCCCCTCCTCAAGAAGTATCCTATGGACGCAAGTAGTAGGGCTTATTCCCTTGATATCCGCCAATGTCCATCCTATGGCGGTCTTGTGTTGCTTCAGCATTTCCACCAATCTCTCCTCTTGAGATGAAGTAAGAGAGGAGGACACAATGACCGGTAGAGTCTCCTTGTCTCCTAAGTAGACATACTTCAAGTGGTTGGGCAAAGGTTTAAGTTCAAGTTCTGGTGCCTGAATCACTGAAGGTAAAGTCTTATTAGTAGATAATTGAATGGACAAGGGTGAAGGAGACTTACCTACAAAGGATGATGCTTCAAGGAGGGACACATTAGCAATGGTTTCGTCCTCACATGTGTCCTTGAGCATATCCTCATGGAGTGTGACGCCATCCTTGGTGTAGCCCACACCTTGTTCAAGTGTGGTGGCCAAGGTATCCTCATTCATTATCTCAAATACTTCCTGTGCAAGATCATCAAGAATATCAATAGAAAAACAGTCATGCACATCAATAGGATACCTCATGGCTTCAAATATATTGAAGCCAATAACGTCACCATCAAACTCCATGGTGAGAGAACCATCATATACATCAATCTTGGTCTTGGCCGTCCTTAGGAAAGGGCGACCCAAAAGTAATGGTGTTGAACTCACAGGGGAGTCCTCCATCTCTAATACATAGAAGTCAGCTGGAAAGAAAAGATGATTAACTTGTACAAGAACATCTTCCAACAAACCTCTAGGATATGCATTAGACCTGTCAGCTAATTGAATGATAACATTATTAGATTTAAGCTCACCTAGACCTAGGGTTTCATAAACAGAGTAAGGCATGACGTTCACAGAAGCCCCTAAGTCTAACATAGCATTCTCAAACCTAGAGTTACCAATAGTGCATGGAATCGTAAAACTTCCAGGGTCTTTGCATTTATGGGGTAGTTTCCTCTGAATTAAGGCAGAAACATTTTCACTTACCTTTACTACCTCTTTCTCACCTTTTCGCCTCCTTGAGGTACAAAGCTCTTTCAAAAACTTAGCATATCTAGGCACTTGCTTGATAGCCTCAAGGAGGGGTAGATTCACTTGTACCTTCTTGAAAGTTTCCAAGATAGCTTGGTCACTTTCATCCTTCTTCGATTTAGCAAATCTGCGTGGAAAGGGCATACAAGACGAAGAAGGGTTAGCAATAACCGAAGTATTTAAGTTAGAATCATTACCTTTAAGTTTCGGTTTTGCTCTAGAAGGTGAAGACGTCCTAGTCTCTTCCTTGGACGTTGCAGGGTCTTTTTCAAGGCTCTTCTTGTTAGCTTCTTGTTCCTCCTCAACTTCAATGTTCACTTGAGCCTCCTTGGCTTTCTTAGGTTGATCCACAAATACCCTTCCACTCCTAGTAGTCACCAAAGATGCATTCTCCACATTACCCTTTGGATTTCGTATGGTGTTACTAGGGAGCTTCCCAGTCTCATGAATCTTGCTCATAAAATCCACAACTTGGCCCATTTGGTTCTTGAGGTCCGCGATGTCTTTGGTGTGGGTCTGTTGTCCTTGAACCAAAGCTTGAGTAGAACTAGTGAGAGCTTCAAACATCTTGTCATAGTTAACGCTCTGATTTGAACTCCCTGAAGCATGTTGATTTTGCATGTAGGGCCTTTGGAATGGTGGTCCTTGAGGTCCTTGAAAAGATTGCCCTTGAAATGATGGCCCTTGAGGACGTTGGAAATTTCCTCCAAGGGGATTCTGAGTGTTCTCATTGTTTGTCCACTTGAAGTTAGGGTGATCCCTCCATCCAGGATTATAGGTATTCGAGTACGGATCATATCTTGGACGTGGTGGACCCCCATGATTCCCTTGGTAGCCTCCAATGGCGTTCAATGATTCCCATCCTCCACTCTCTGATAACTGAGGGCATTGATCGGTCACATGCCCTTGCATAGAACATACTCCACAAGCTTGCAAAATTCCCTTGGCACTCACAACTTGATCCATGAGAAGGGTGAGTTTATTCAATCTATCCTCAATGACCGAAGTGCCTATCTCACCCACCTTCCTAGTTGTGAGGCCCACACCCTCATATTGTTGGGCGTTCTTTGCTCTATTTTCAATCATAGCTCGCCCTTCAGTAGGTGACTTGTCTACAAAGGCTCCCCCAGCTGCAACATCTAGCATATCACGTTCCAAGGGTAGGAGACCTTCATAGAAACAAGTTAGCAAGGTTTCTTCCTTCATCTGATGTTGAGGACATTGTGCAATCAAGGATGAAAACCTCTCATAATAAGCAGAATAAGATTCATCTTGAGCTTGCTTAATTCCACTTATCTTCTTCCGGAGTGTGATGATCTTTGAGGCTGGAAAGTACTTCTCTAAGAATGCCTTCATCATAGTGTTCCATGAAGTAATTCGTCCAGAAGGCAGTTCATAGAGCCAATCTTTTGCACGGTCAGCTAGAGAGAAGGGAAATGCCTTCATCTTAAGGATGTTCTCATCCGCTCCTTGTGGTAACATGTTGATACACACGGATTGAAACTCCCTAAGATGCTTGTTGGCGTCCTCCATATTGAGGCCATGGAACGTTGGAAGCCTATGAAGCAATCCACTCCTCAACTCAAAGTCAGCCGTCTTTCCAGGAGCAGGTGCAGGGTACACAATACTTGTAGGAAGTCCTTCTTGAACCACAGATGAAGAGAGTTCTCTAATAGAGGCCATTCTAACGTTTTCTTCAGGGGGTGGTGAACCAGGTGGTGAATTCTGAGGTGTAAGTGAGTTGGATGAAACACTTGGTGATACGGACCCTTCAGAAGGAAACAACCTCCTCCCTTGATCGTTAATTGTGTATTCTTTGTGTGTCGGGGAAGAGGGCTTGTTGTACTCAAGAAGTGAGGGCTGTTTCAAACGAGCGAGCCTTGCTTCAATTTCTTTGATTGTAGAGGGTCCAGGAGGTTTGGTCATTCATAGAAATCCTGAACATCATCAAAATTTAAAGAAGTTAGTAAATTGTATAGTGAAATAAACACAAGTACAAAAATGTTACGATTCACGATTTCACTATTCACAATTTACTATTCACGAGTGTATTATTCACAATTTTTATAAATATAAAGAGAAGTATAATATACACAATTTCCACAAGAATCAAACGTCACATATATATATTAGTTTAGTTAGGGTATAACATAGTTAATAAAAGCTTGAATCCCATTATAAGCTCTTAACCAAAGTTTAGACGTACGGCCCAAGGGCTCGATCCTTAATACTAGTCGCCCTCCTCAATCTTTTGGTAACTCTTTTCACACAGAGCCAGGTAGCAAAGGAACGATTTTGGCGGAGCTCAGCTCACTTGTTTAGCAGGGGACGAGACCCTTTGCTAGCACTTCTCGTATCCAATCAACCTAGACACCCTATGCTACTAAGGTGCGCCACATGAAAGAGAAGGGTGCAAGACTAATGTTAAAGACAAAGTCCTTCACCTATTCCATTATGGTCAAAACTTATAATAAAATTCACTCTTCCATAAACCTGATTTTTACTATTCACGAAAATCATATACATTTATTTCTTTTTCTTTTCTTTTCTTTTATTTTCTTTTATTTACAAGTATTTCAACACTTAGGTACGGGAACAGGGAGTCTCGATGTGCAATGGGACTGAAACAGCTACCCTTTTCAAGACTATGTTTAATCCAATATACCTTAGTGTGTCACAACATTTTATTTGTTATAAACATCATTGATTTCGAATTAAATCCCAAGTGGTAAATCAAAAGGACGTGCGGCCCAAGTATATTTGTCTAGACACAAAGTTCCTCTTACATCCTTTGGGCAACCTCACTGAAATGGCCAGGTAGGGGAGGGCGAACACAAGAGGTAGAATCCATTTTGGCATGAGCTACTCCCACAATGTGGTTTAGGCCCATTTGTAAGCACTTCTGGATCCAAACCCGTTATGGACGTTGTCCCCTTCCTAGACACCATCCCACATAGGCTATACTTACTTAGATGAAAAAGGTCCTATGTGTGAAGACAGTTCAATGAATATTAATAAAGACCGCCCTCAACCTTAAGGGACCTGAACTAGGTACCAATAAGGGGTTTAGGTCAATATTAATAAACACGACTTCACCTATTCCTTCTTTAATTTACAACTCACAATAAAACTCATATTCAATAATATAAATAACAACCTAAATATTTACTTACTAAAATTTCGAGCACAATATAAACACATATATGATATTTACGAAAATAACAATATATCCAACAATTATTCACAATTCAACAAGTGATTTTTCAATCCCCGGCAACGGCGCCAAAAATTGATACGCTCAAAGCAAGCATATAATTTAACCCTATAAATAACATTAGTAGTATAAGCAAGTAGGGATCGTTCTATTCCGGGGATTGAGGGTACACCTGTCAATGTAAGACAATATAAACAATTAAAATAAAACAAAGTATAATATTTACACATATAAACACTATTCACGAATTTAGGGGGGTTTTAGGTTTTTGGTTTTTCGAAAATTAAAGAGAATTAAAACTAAGTATAAACAAAAACACAAATACAAGAATGACATGTGAGAAACAAAGATTAAAACCGATTTCATGATTAAATTCGAGTCAACTTCATATTGTTCTTCCAAGTCATGTGAAAGGAATTGATCATGTGAAACATTCGAAAGCAAACGATTTCCCATATTTTACTTTTCAATGCTAATTAATCTAAATGAAAGCACATAGATTAATCCTATCAAACATGTAATCAAACCCTAGAAAGCTAGTCAATCATACATGTTCAACGCAAGAAGTTCAAGGAAAGGCTATCAACTCAAGTGTACAACTTAGTATGAATAAGTTCACCTAATTGCAATCCTCTTCAATTGAATTCGATTTTTGTCCAAAACCTTTACTACTTTGATTCAAGTTACACAAAACAAAAAGTTGATTTCATGTTCTTAAACCTAGCACCACTCATACATAAACCCTAAAAGTTTCGAACCAATTAAGATTAACATACAAGAGATATCTATAAAGCAAATTCAATCAAACAATCACACATAAGCAACTTTAGAATCACAAAGTATGAAATCGCAAATCCTTTAATCCTTTATCCAATCAAAAAATTTCAGATTATAAACCTTGTTCAAACATCAATGTTAACTAGAACAATATCCAACGAAATCAAACAAGGAGAATCAAAAGTGATTACAAGAAAGAAGGTTGAATTACACCGTGGATGGAGAGATGGATGAATGATTCGAATGATGAACTAATGAGGCTTGAAAGCAAGCTTCAAAGTACACGGCTTCAAGATGGAATGGATGATGATGCTCACGGCCAAAGCTTGCTTCTTCCTTCCTTGCTTCAAAACGCCAAAAGTTGCACTAGAGAATGGAGAGAGCTTCCGCGCGTAGAGAGAATTTTCTGAATTGTGTAGTGGTACCTTGAGACGTCTTGGATGCTTCTATATATAGGGAACGTCAAGTCTTGGTCTCCAAGCCGTGAGTTTTCTGATTTTCCTCCAAAGAATTAAATTAATAATTCTTCATAGCTTCCACCAATGAGAAATTTCCACATAAGCCCTAGGGTGTCATCCAACCAATCATAAAACACCAAGAAGATACCCTAATATATTCTTGCCGAAATCCTTTGTATATTTTCTGAATTTCTTCTTGTATTTTCGGCCAAGACATGCTTAGGGTTTCTAGGAATGCATTCTTTCCATAAACTTCGCCCTAGAAAATCTCTTGCGTAATCTTTTATTTCCTCTTGATTTTCACGCCACTTTCTTCTCTCCTCCCTTTGGTTTTCACGGCAAAACATCATTTAGGGTTAGGGTATGCGTCACAAACCCTAATGTCATGGGCTTTGATGGGCTTTGATCCATTTTGCCGAAAATCCAAAGAGTTCTTGGGCCTCGTTGCTTCATCTTCAAGCCTTCTCACTTTCCGACGCAAAACACATTATTTTTCCATTTCTTTTTCATGGTTGCGTTGGAAACTTGCTAGGGAAGCCTTCCTCCATTTCGCAGGGTTTCCTAATTGGATTAGGAAAGCTTGTTTCTTCATTTCTGCTCAAATGTGTGGGCCGTTTTCTCTCATATTCGTTCGTCTTGATGTTCGCAAGCTCCTCTTTCCATTCGTGCGTTCATTTCCACTTTTTAGCTCGGAGGTCCTGAAAATAGAAACTAGTATGAAAAATGGAAACTTACCTAATTTGAAAAATAGAAACTTTCCAGAAATGAGAAATGAGAAATGAGAAGTGGGAAATGAGAAATGGGAAATGAGAAATGAAAACAAAAATGGAAACTTTCTACAATAAGGAACTTTCCCAATCAAAGAATGGAAACTTTCTACAATAAGGAACTTTCCCAATCAAAGAATGGAAACTTTCCAAAACAAGGATTTTTCAAGGAAATGACGCAGAAAAATGTAGGGAAATGCAGTTAAAACGTCGCATTAAAATGCTCATTTCACCTCCTTTCCGCAGGGTTTCCTGGTTGGACCAGGAAAACTTCTTTTCTTCATTTCTGCTCATTTCTGTGGCTCATTGTTCTTCATTTTTGCTCCCCTTGGTGATCGCAAGCTCCTTTTTCCATTTGTGAGTTCATTTCCAAATTCTAGCTCGGAGGTCCTGAAAATAGAAACTAGTAAGAAAAATAGAAACTTTCCTAAAATGAAAAATGGCAACTTTCCTAAACTGAAAATGGGAAACTTTCTAAAAATGAAAGAATGGAAACTACTGAAAATGGAAACTTACTAAAAATGATAAATAGAAACTACAAAAATAGAAACTTTCTACAAATAGGAACTTTCCCAATCAAAGAATGGAAACTTTCCTAAACAGGGTTTTATTAAGGAAATAACGCAGAAAATGTAGGGAAAAACAAGTAAAATGTCGCATTAAAATGCTCCTATCAAATTCCCCCACACTTAGCTTTTGCTAGTCCCTTAGCAAAATCCCACTAAGACTCAACAGAAATTAAAGACTCTACAAGAACAATGACTCTATTGCCCTTCAACTATTTGTCTCAGCAATCTCTTACTTTCATAACACCAAGATTAGCACTTAACCAAAATTCAATGTTAGGCATTCGAGAGTTAATTGAAACGTATAATTTACACATACACAAGTAGGACTTGGTTGTAACAATGGTGATGGGTTCTGTTAAGCATGTTTTGATAGGAGCATTTTAATGCGACGTTTTACTTGTTTTTCCCTACATTTTCTGCGTTATTTCCTTAATAAAACCCTGTTTAGGAAAGTTTCCATTCTTTGATTGGGAAAGTTCCTATTTGTAGAAAGTTTCTATTTTTGTAGTTTCTATTTTTCATTTTTAGAAAGTTTCCTATTTTCAGTTTAGGAAAGTTGCCATTTTTCATTTTAGGAAAGTTTCTATTTTTCTTACTAGTTTCTAATTTCAGGACCTCCGAGCTAGAAAGTGGAAATGAACTCACAAATGGAAAGAGGAGCTTGCGATCACCAAGGGGAGCAAAGATGAAGAACAATGAGCCGCAGAAATGAGCAGAAATGAAGAAAAGAAGTTTTCCTGGTCCAACCAGGAAACCCTGCGGAAAGGAGGAAAGCCCACCAATGAAGTTTCCAACGTTACTATGAAAAAGAAATGGAAAAATAAAGTGTGTGACGTTGGAAGATGACATGGCATAGAAGTGACGCATGGAGGCCCAAAAACTCTCAAGACTTGTTGGATTTTCGGCTAATTGGATAAAAGCCCACAAGAGCCCATGGAACTAGGGTTTGTGACGCAAACCCTAGCCCTAAAGATGTTTTGCCGTGAATTTGCAAGAGAGAAACAAGGAGGTGGCGTCCAAAAATCAGAAATTAAAAGGAGATTTTCTAGGGAGATTTCTAGGGCTATTTTTATGGAAATACATCAAAAGATAAACCCTAGAATATCTTTTGCCATCCAAGCCAAGAGGAAAAGAAGGAATGAGCCGTGAATTAAAGATGAAACCCTAGATATTTCGGCAAGAGATTTTTCCCTAGAGATTTTTATGGAAAGAAGAAAAAGGTGGAGACCAAGAAAAGCTCAAATGAAGTCTAGATACATTCCTACATTCCCTAAAGAATTTTGGCCGAATTGGGAAGCTTAAAATCAGAATTTATCTCTTTATTTCGGCAAGATTATTTAGGGAATTAATTCTGGAATTTTGTGATTGGTTGCACCACCTCATAGGGCTTATGTGGCAAGAAATCATTGGAGGAAATTATGTGGAGGAAGCAAGCTATTGCCGTGAGTTTCTCTAGGGTTTTGGACGGCATGGAGACCTAGGGGCCGTCCCCTATATATTCCTCTCTTCTCTCAACGTCAAGGAGTTCCGAGTTCCATTCTTTACATTCTACACTTTGAAAAAAAAATCAGAAAACTCTCTCTAGTTTAGCCGTGCTCTTCTCCATCCTCTAGGGCAACCACGAAGTGCAAGCAAGGCCAAGGAAGAAGAGGACAAGCCGTGCACATCATCCATCACCATCCTTGAAGATTGCTTTCGAAATTCAAGAGACCATTCATCACTTCATTCATCTCATCTTCATCACGGTGTAATCCGATTCTCTTTGTAACCTTTGCTTTGTATTTTCGTTGGTTTTGCTTTAGTTGACACATATGTTTGAACAATTGTTAAATTCTGGAATTTTATGATTAATTGTTAATTTTCAGATTCATACATTGCAATTTATGGTTGCTTTTGTGTGAGTGTTTGATTAAATTTGCATGATAGATAACTTTTGTATTTTAATCTTATGTGGTTGCAAACACTTAGGGTTTTGATATAATTGGTGCTACGAATTTGAGAACATGAATCAACTTTTTGGTTTTGTGTTCTTGAATCGATAAGTAGTAAAGGTTTTGTACAAAAATCGAGTTTAATCAAAGAAGATTGCAATTAGGTGGACTTTTTCATACTAAGTTGCACATTTGAGTTGATAGCCTTCCTAGGTGCTTAATGCATTAAACATGACATGATTGACTAGCTTTCTAGGGTTTGATTGCATGTTTGATAGGATTAATCTAGGTGCTTTCACTTAGGTTAATTAGCATTGAAAGTAAAATATGGGAGATTGTTTGCTTTTGAACGTTTCACATGATCAACTCCTCTTGCATGACTATGATGAACAATGATGAACTTGAATTGATTTTAATCATATATTTCGGTTTGATCTTTGTTCTTGCATTCCATTTGTATTTTTATGTTTTTGCATTTTAATTATTTTATTAGCTTAGCTTTTATTTTCGAAATTAGAAAACCAAAAACAAAAATCCCCCCTTTTTCGTAAATATGTATATATTTTGTTATATCTTTGTAAATATTATACTTTGTTTCAATTTTAATTGTTTAATTGTTTGACAATGACAGGTGTACCCTCAATCCCCGGAATAGAACGATCCCTATTTACTGTATACTACTAATGACATTTCAGGGTTAAATTGGTCGCTTCCCAAAAGCGGCATCATGTTTCAGACAAGTATGATTCAAATCCTCACAAGGTATGTCCACTCTTTCTTTTCTCAGAATTCAAGGCAATGCTTAAAAGCTTATACACTCAAGTATATGTGAAAGATAAACAAAGTATCACATATGTAAGAAACGAAAGCACATGTATAATTTTCTTAAAAGATCTCATGAAGGATATCGACTACTTGCACAGATGGACCCAAGCCATAGGTTCAACTCTTGTAACTCATCTCCACATCAAGGGCTGTCCCATCTTAAGGATCAAGAAGGTCTTCTTAAGGGTTGTATGGGGCCAAGGCTCAAGGTTTTAAGAAATGAAGGGTAAGGATTTATCAAAGTGTCCTAAAAACCTAGTAGAGCACATATAGATGTAGAAACCTCAAGAAATCCACCAAGGAATTGCAAAAACGTCACTTTCCCTAGAGGTAACATAAAAGGGGCCTAATGTCTTCATGTTGGGCCCAATCTTCATTGTAAACTTCCCTTGAACTACAGTGAAATGGACAAAGGCCAAATTTTTCTGTAGTGGGCCTTCAATTCAAAGTAAATTCCAAAATCACTAAGTATGGGGGACTAAAATCCATAAATATTTCTTTTCTTTTCTAGCCGTACACAATTTTCTTTTCTTTTCATTTTTCACGGCTTTCACATATTTTTTTTTCTCTATGGACAAGTCTACCCCCACACTTGAACTTTCACCTCGTCTCAATCTTCATCCTTAGCACCAAACCCATGTAGTATGTCTCAAAAGATAGCTCCACTAAGTTCTTAGAACAAAGGGTAGGGTTGTAACTATACTAAGCTTCATGGTTAAGGGTTTTAAGGGTGATGAATAAAAAGGCTCAATGTAAGCTCAAGGGGCTTATCTAGGGGAGTCCCACGATGGGTACAAATAGGGACACAAGTTTATATGGCACTGGTGGTAATTCCTAGGGTGCCTCTATCCCTTCCAGAATCAGGGCCATGTATTGATATAACGTTTCAACAAGCACAAGAGTGAATTCTAGCATTCTCTAGTCCATCAAACTTAATCTATGGCAAGCAATCAATCAAATGAAGAATAATGAGATCATCAAAATATCGCCAAGAAAATAAGAGTATATTTTTTCGATTCACTCCAAGAAAAAGGGACATGGCTCAAATATCTCACATGGGCTTTATGAATCAAAACTCATCTTAACATGCTTTATATTCTGTACCAAAGTTTCAAAATCCATATCCACTACAAGGCACATATTTTCATATATCTCAATTAACCAAAGAATACCATTTTAAAAATCATCTCAATCTTGTGATCCTCTTTTAATCATGATTTCAGAGATATAGAATCATCCTAGACAGTTGAAAGGGCATCCTAAGACTCAAAAACAAAAATAAAAGCAACGAAAATTTTTGAATTTTTTTGACATTTTTCAATTTTTTGTATTTTTCAATATATGACTCAAGATAAAAATGTAAATCCCTTCCCCCACACTTCAATATTGCATTGTCCTCAATGTAATCAATTATAAGCATGCAATGAAACACTTAAGCATATAGGGATGAAATTTACGAAAATGACTACTAAAACAAATAAGCAAAAACGAAAAATAAAAGATAAGGATAAAGAAAGCAAATCTGATTTGCATGGGTTGCCTCCCAAGTAGCGCTTGGTTTTAACGTCTTCTCAGCCTAGACGTGGTTTCCTCTTGTCCTCAGTTGGTTTGACCTTCAAAGCCTCCATTTGGGTTTGGAATTGTGTTGCTTGGAAGCTTACCAGTTTCATGAAACTTGGTCATGAAGTCCACCACTTGTCCCATTTGCTTCTTGAGCTCAGCAATGTCCTTGGTGTGGGTCTGTTGTCCTTGAAGCAAAGTCTGTGTGGCACTAGTCAAAGCTTGAGTGGAATTAGTCAATGCCTCTATCGTCTTATCATAGTGAGAGTAGGGATTCCCTACGTTTTGTTGAGGAGGCATGTAAGGTCTTTGATAAGGAGGTCCTTGAGGACGTTGGAAACTGCCACAAAGAGGGTTCTGACCATTTTCATTGTTGATCCACTTGAAGTTGGGGTGGTCCCTCCATCCAGGGTTATAGGTATTCGAATATGGATCATACCTTGGACGTTGGGGACCCCCTTGGTTCCCTTGATAGCCTCCTATGGCATTCACAGACTCCCAACCACCATTCTCACTTAGTTGAGGACATTGATCAGTAGGATGTCCTTGGGTAGAGCATACCCCACAAGCAGAGGGTCCTCCATGGCCTTGAGTAGTCGCCACCTTGTTCACAAGAAGGGTGAGTTTGCTCAATTGATCCGCAATGGCAGGACTAGTGCTCACCTCATTTACCCTACGAGTGGTTTGTCTCACACCCTCATACTGTTGGGAGTTTAGGGCACGATTTGCTATAAGTTCCTTCCCAACCGCAGGTGACTTATCCACAAAAGCTCCTCCAGCTGCAGCATCAAGCATTTGCCTTTCCAAGGGTAAGAGTCCTTCGTAGAAGCATGTAAGTAGGGTCTCATCCTTCATCTGATGTTGAGGGCATTGTGCAAGTAGGGAGTTGAACCTCTCATAGTAAGCAGAATAGGACTCATCATGGGCTTGCTCAATTCCACTGAGCTTCTTCCTGAGTGTGATGACCTTTGAAGCTGGGAAGTATTTTTCCAAGAAGGCCTTCCTCATTGTTTCCCATGATGTAATACGTCCAGCAGGAATCTCATATAGCCAATCTTTGGCTCTGTCAGCTAAGGAGAATGGAAATGCCTTCATCTTCAGAATGTTTTCATTAGCTCCTTGTGGTTGCATGTTTGTACAAACAGACTGAAATTCTCTGATATGCTTGTTAGCATCCTCCATATTAAGGCCATGAAAAATAGGGAGCTTGTGCAACAATCCACTCTTAAGCTCAAACTCTGCTTGTCTTCCAGCTGCAGGGGCAGGGTATACTATGCCTGTAGGGGGTCCTCCTTCAACAGTTGCGGTGGAGAGTTCCCTAATAGATGCCATTCTTTCTTCCTTGACTTCTTCAGGTGGTGGTGAAGGTGGTGGTGTAGAGTTGGACGAAACCACAGGTGAAGGTGAACGTGAAGGAGGAGATGGAGATGGTGTAGGTGATGTAGACTCCTCAGAAAAGTAGGTCCTCTTCCCTTGCTCGTTAAATGTGTACTCTCTGTATGTTGAAGGAGAAGGACTTGTGAACTCAAGGAGTGAAGGACCCTTCAAACGAGCGAGCCTTGCTTCAATTTCCTTTATTTTGGAGGGTCCAAAAGGCTCGGTCATTCATAGGAATCCTGAACATCATTAAAATTTCAAGAAATTAGTAAAGTATAGAATAAGTTAATTACAAATTAGTGATTTATACATCAACTTTACTATTCACGAGTCACTATTCACAAGTTACTATTCATGCCTTTACTATTTATGATTTATACAAGTATAAAGAGAAGTATAAATTACAAACTATCCACAATCTTTTCACAAATAAACCACGTAAGAAATTTATACAAGTATAGAATGTACAAAACACACAATTTACAAGTGGAGGTTATGTTCAAGTATCTTATTATCTTTACAAATAAAGTTAATATCTTAATTGATTACAAGTTGTAAGTCGAGCCCAATAGAAACCACTACTATTGGTGAGATACGATCTAGGGATAGTCGCCTAGACATAAGTCACTTCCCTTTGTTTCAGAAGGCTAGATGGCCAGATTAAGAGGTAAGTGAGAGGGAGGACTCATTTTGGTGACACTACGGAGGATACTCCCTCATTGAGGTTTAGGCCCCTATCGGCTACTCCCACATTGTGGTTTACGCACGGTCTATAGTATCTCTGAGATCCAATTGAACCCATCACCCAGGGTCTCAACCTAAGACACCACCTATATGCCCCTTACTCAGCTTGAAAAGGACTCATGTGTTAGACAGTTCTCCAATTGCTAATAAAAGCCGCCCTCAACCTCATAAGACCTTAGAAAGGCACTAATGAAGGGTTAAGGCCAATATTAACAAAAGGGCCCTTATCTACTCATACGATTTTACACACTTATAACAATCAAGAATTTAACAACATTTATAATTAATTCTTTACATTTCCTTTGTAAAACAAGGTTTGACACATTTTATACAAAAACTTTCAAACAATACAACAAACAAACATCACAAATTTTTTTTTTTTTTTTTTTTTTCTTTTTCTTTTTCTTTTTCTTTTCTGCTTTTTACGAAAATACTTACAAAGTTTCTGTTCTTTTCCTTTTTTTTGTACAATTATTTTCAACACTTAGGTACGGGAACAGGGAGTCTCGAAGTGCAATGGGACTGAAACAGCTACCCTTTTCAGGACTATGTTGAATCCAATATACCTTAGTGAATCACAATATTTTCTTTTGTTATATATATCATTGATTTCAAATTCAATTCCAAGCGGTAAATCAAGAGGACGTGCGGCCCAAGTATAGTCGTCTAGACACAAAGTCCCTCCTACATCCTTTGGGCAACCTTACTGAAATGGCCAGGTAGGGGAGGGCGACCACAAGAGGTAGAATCCATTTTGGCATGAGCTACTCCCACATTGTGGTTTAGGCCCATTTGCATGCACTTCTGGATTCAAGAACCTGTCATGAGCGTTGTCCCCTTCCTAGACACCATCCCACATAGGCTATACTTACTTGGATGAAAAAGGTCCTAAGTGTGAAGACAGTTCAATGAATGTTAATAAAGGCCGCCCTCAACCTTAAGGGACCTGGACTAGGTACCAATAAGGGGTTTAGGCCAATATTAATAAACACGACTTCACCTATTCCGTCTTTAATTTACAACCTACAATTAAAATTCGTATTCAATAATACAAATAACAACCTAAATAATTAATTTACTAATTTTCGACAATTACACAATAATTAACAAGTAATTTTTTTTTTTTTTTTCGAACACACATATAAACAAAACACATATTCACAATATGACAAATGATTTTTCAATCCCCGGCAACGGCGCCAAAAATTGATGTCGCTTTTGGGAAGCGACCAATTTAACCCTGAAATGTCATTAGTAGTATAAGTAAGTAGGGATCGTTCTATTCCGGGGATTGAGGGTACACCTGTCATTGTCAAACAATTAAACAATTAAAATTAAAACAAAGTATAATATTTACAAATATATAACAAAATATATACATATTTACGAAAAAGGGGGGATTTTTGTTTTTGGTTTTCTAAAATAAATTAAGTAAACAAAACAATTAAAATGCAAAAACATAAAAACACAAATGGGATGTGGGAACAAGGATCAAAGTCGAAACTCATGATTAAAATTAATTCAAGTTCATCATTGTTCATCATAGTCATGCAAGAGGAATTGATCATGTGAAACGTTCTAAGCAAACAATTTCCCATATTTTACTTTCAATGCTAATTAACCTAAGTGAAAGCACCTAGATCAATCCTATCAAACATGCATTCTGATAGGAGCATTTTAATGCGACGTTTTAACTGCATTTCCCTACATTTTTCTGCGCCATTTCCTTGATAAATCCTTGTTTTGGAAAGTTTCCATTCTTTGATTGGGAAAGTTCCTTATTGTAGAAAGTTTCCATTTTTGTAGTTTTCATTTCTCATTTCTGGCAAGTTGCCATTTTCAGTTTAGGAAAGTTTCTATTTTTCATTTTTAGTAAGTTTCTATTTTCATTTTTAGAAAGTTTCTATTTTAAGTATAGTTTCTATTTTCAGGACCTCCGAGCTAAAAAGTGGAAATGAACGCACGAATGGAAAGAGGAGCTTGCGAACATCAAGACGAACGAATATGAGAGAAAACGGCCCACACATTTGAGCAGAAATGAAGAAATAAGCTTTCCTAGTCCAACCAGGAAATCCTACGAAATGGAGGAAAGCTTCCCTAGCAAGTTTCCAACGCAACCATGAAAAAGAAATGGAAAAATAATGTGTTTTGCGTTGGAAGATGAGAAGGCTTGAAGATGAAGCAACGAGGCCCAAGAACTCTTTGGATTTTCGGCAAAATGAATCAAGGCCCATCAAAGCCCATGACATTAGGGTTTGTGACGCAAAACCCTAACCCTAGGGTTGCATTGCGGTGAAAACCAAAGGGAGGAGAGAAAAGTGGCGTGAAAAATCAAGGGAAGAATCAAAGATTACGCAAGAGATTTTCTAGGGTGAAGTTTATGGAAAGAAAAAGTGTGGACATCAAGAAAAGCACCAAATTGCGTCTAGATGCATTCCTAGAAACCCTAAGTATATTTTGGACGAAAATACAAGAAGAAAATCAGAAAATATTCAAGGTATTTCGGCAAGAATATATTAGGGTATCTTCTTGGTGTTTTATGATTGGTTGGATGACACACTAGGGCTTATGTGGCAATTTCTCATTGGTGGAAGTTATGTAGAATTATTAATTTAATTCTTTGGAAGAAAATCAGAAAACTCACGGCTTGGAGGCCAAGACTTGACGTCCCCTATATATAGAAGCACCCTAGACGTCTCAAGCATCATCTAACCACTACACAATTCAGAAAATTCTCTCTACGCGCGGAAGCTCTCTCCATTCTCTAGTGCAACCTTTGGCGTGTTCAAGCAAGGAAGAAAGAAGCAAGCTTTGGCCGTGAGCATCATCATCCATTCCACTCGACTGTTACTCCCATAAGCTATCATGGCAGATAAACTAGAACCCTATTGAAATTGTAATCACTCGTCCTAACCAGAACGTGATTACCTATTTCCTGCCTTGATCACCATCTGTGATCTATCACCATCTGTGATCTATCACCATCTGTGATCTGTCACCATCTGAGACATATGATTTCAGACTCCGTCTAGTCAGGAAATCAACATCAAGGTCGCCATCTGCAACCTGTCACCATCTGTGACCTATAATCATTAGACCCCATCTGGTCTCAGCTCAACCATTGATCACCATCTGTGACTCATGATCTTCAGACTCCGTCTAGTCATGAAGTCAAACATCAAGGTTACCATCTGCAACCTGTTACTATCTGTGATCTATCACCATCTGTGACGTAAGATCTTCTTAGACCCTATCTGGTCTTAAGGTCAACGTTAAGTAAGTCGCATCTGACCTAAAAACGTTACAAGCACCTAGCTTCGGCTTTCCTAATCCTTGCTCACCATCTGTGACCCTTGGTACGAAGACCAATACATCTAAAATGAGTCACGCTTGACTCAAAATGTAGCATCAAGCTCAATACTTTTCAAACAATAGAAAACATCTTTTTCTATAATATCGTTTCCTGAAAAGTCGCATTCAACAATAATATGAACACCATCATGCATATTATTATTCATCACAATCATTCACAAGGATATATATATATTTCATCTAAATATATATATGTAGTCATTCGCTCAGGAATGCCTACTAATACCAACTATAGTTTGCAGTTAAATAATTAACGCCAAAACAATAATGGTACTTATGTTCATAAAGGTCCTTGTGAGATTTACTCACCTCGAATTCCTGCTGCGTCTTCAATACATAACCGAACCAAAACTATCACCAACCACTCGTCTGAATACTTCGTCAAGTACCTAATCACATATGGTTCCAACTTAGTAATGATTCATATTTGTTTTAAGTTCGAAACCCCTGTTTTTGAACTAAAAACCCCAAAGTGGTGCCAATCGAGGCAAAACCACATCCGAGACCTCCCAAAGTCTTCGGAATACGTCCACGATCGATGTGACCAAACCACAAGTCGATCGGACGCTCATATCTTCACGGATCGAATAAATTCACCGATATGAAACGGCAAAAATCATAACAAATCCATACGAACTCCAAAATCTGCATATTATATATCGAAACGCTCGTATCGACGAGTAGAAGACATATAATACCAGAAACAGTTCCTTAAGTGGCCGGAACACCGCCGGAACACCGCCGGAATGCCACCACAGACGGTGGTGCACCGCCGCCGGCCAAAAACTCATTATTTCACAAAACTCCCAACATCAAAAAGCTTCATCTAAGCATGCTTGTGAACTTTCATAACTGGATCGAAGTCATAAAACAAGCTTAAGGGATCGAAAACTACCTCACAAGCCGTGAATAGTAATCCAATCGGTGTTGATCGAATTTTCACGTAAACCGGTCGAAACAAACACCAAGGATCGACCAGGGAGCTTGTTCTGAACTCAACCCAAGAAAATCGAAGCCGCGCCGACGTCGGAACTGTGTTTTCCGGTCGGGTCCGAATTCCTCGATCTGCACCGCCTTGAACTGCCACCGAGATGGAGAATCGCCGTAAGAGAACACCAGAGGGACGACCAGAAGGCGGAGGCGATCCTGTCTGTCCAAGTTTCACGGCCGGAGACCGCCGCAGTCGGCCGGAAAAGTCGGGTCGGATCGGCCGGGTTCGGGTCGGGTCAGGCGGAAAACTTCGATACTAAGGGAGCGGACGAGAGAGAAGAGAGAGAGAGGGAGTGGCTTCCGGAAAAGGAAATGAGGAAAAATGAAATATTTTTCCAATTTTTCCTTTAAATACCAAAATGGAAACTTCTTTCCATGGCCATAACTTCCTCATACGAACTCCGATTTACGCGTTCCGCATGTCCACGAACTCGTATCGACGCGCTCTACAACTTTCGTGAAGGAAGTTTTCCGAGAATCCCAACATATAAAAAGTCAAACTTCACACGACCCCTAAACTGTGAAATTCACTTATTTATACGTACGAAAATCATTCCACTCCACATAAAACCTACGAATAAAGCACAATAACAATTATTCGTACAACTAGTCCATTATTAATTACCAAAATTACATAATGAAAATCCAGGTCATCACAGTCTACCCTCCTTAAAGGAATTTCGTCCCGAAATTCACGCTTGCTCATCAACAAACAACTGTGGGTACTTCGCTCTCATATCCGACTCCAATTCCCAAGAAGCATCACCCTCGTCATGGTGACTCCACAATATCTTGACCAAGTCAACTTCCTTCCTTCGAAGTTGCTTTGTTGACCTATCCAAAATTCTAACAGGTTCAACAACAAAGGTCGTATCCGCGTGCACTTCAATCGTACCATAATCAATCACATGTGACTCATCCTGAACATACTTCCTCAACATAGACACATGGAAAACATTATGCACACCAGACATAGTAGGAGGTAAGGCAAGCCTATAAGCCAACTCTCCTACCCTTTCCAGAATTTCAAAAGGTCCGACAAACCTTGGTGATAACTTTCCTTTCTTGCCAAATCTCCCCACACCCTTCATGGGCGAGACCTTCAAGAACACATGATCACCCTTATTAAACTCAACTTGTCTCCTTTTCAAATCTGCATAACTCTTCTGTCTACTCTGTGCTGTTCGAATCCTGTCCCTAATAATTGAAATCTTGTCAGTGGTCTCCTGAACAATCTCAGGACCCAATAACACCTTATCTCCTGCCTCTGCCCAGCAGATCGGAGATCTACATGGCCTACCATACAGGGCTTCATATGGTGCCATGCCAATAATGGAGTGATAACTGTTGTTGTAGGAGAATTCAATCAACGGCAGATGATCCTCCCAACTTCCCTTGAAGTCCAACACACAGGCTCTCAACATATCCTCCAACACCTGATTCACTCGCTCAGTCTGCCCATCAGTCTGAGGGTGAAATGCCGTACTCATATCTAAATCAGTTCCCATGGCCTTTTGGAAACCGCTCCAAAATTTTGAAGTAAACCGAGCATCACGATCAGAAACAATTGACACGGGCACACCATGAAGTTTCACGATCACCTCGATGTAAAGCTTGCACAATGTGTCAACCGAATACGTCATTGACACCGGAAGAAAGTGCGCTGATTTCGTCAAACGATCCACGATCACCCACACTGCATCGTGACTTCGTTGGGACCTAGGCAGTCCAGTGACAAAATCCATCGAGATCTGCTCCCACTTCCATACGGGAATAGGTAATGGCTTCAACATACCTGCAGGTCTCTGATGCTCAGCCTTCACACGTTGGCAAGTAAGACACTTAGAAACGTACTCTGCCACGTCCTTTTTCATTCCATTCCACCAGAATTGCCTTCGCAAATCCCGATACATCTTAGTGCTTCCAGGGTGCACAGTATACCGCGATCGATGTCCCTGACGAAGAATCTCTCCCCTGAGGTCAACACGATCCGGAACATGATACGTGCAAAAGCAATCGCCAATTTAAACCCTGAAAAATGTAGTTGTTAGTATAGAATAAGCAGGGATCGTTCAAGCCGGGGATTGAGGGTGCTAACATGTGAGAAACAAATTAAAAGAAAGAATATACAAATTCACACGAAAATTATAAGAACATATACAAGTTAAGTTAGAATTAAATTAGAAATCCATATACAACACAAATACAAACAACAAATCCTAATTAAACTCTAACTACACAAATCCATGTATAACACAAACACATATTACTATTCACGAAATTAAATTATATTTTCAGATTATTAACATATTATTTACAATTTACATGCATACTAAATCCTAAAATTAATTTTATATATTTACACAAACAAGAAAACATAAAAGATAGGGGGGTTTTGAAGATTAAAAACAGAAAATTTCCAGAAAATAAAGATTAAAATCATTTCTATACAAAGGTGGGAAAAGAAGAATTTTCGAAGAACAACTTATCAAGAACCATTCAAGAATCAATGTTTCATGCATCCCTTAATCTTTTTAATTACCATGGAAAGCTATCAACCAAGAACACAAAGATCCAAGCAACCATTGTCCCCTTTTAACTTTCTTTCTTAAGTCAAATTGAGAATCAAGTCAATTTTATTTTGAAAAGTTCGATATCAATAATGAAAAATCCCGTTTTCAAATCATTAAGTTCAAGAAAGAATCAATAGACATGCAAATCCAAGGGCGTCAATACTCATCATCACATGCATAATCTGATTTTCGACTCAAAGCAAGCCTTTACTACTTATTCGAATTAGGTTTCACCAAGCATCAAACCTAATTACTAGCAAGTTACATGCAAGTCTTCCCATGTTTCGAACCACAAGAACGTTCCATGTAATGAAGCGCAAAAATCAGATTATCAATCCATGCATCGGCAATCAATCAAGACAAAGGACACATAAACACATCAAACATTCAATAGAACATCAAAATTGCATTCGAAAACAGTTTTGCATACTCAAAAGATTCGGTTTACACATAGAAAATCCAAAGCAGAAAATCCATCTAACAATTATACAAAACCGTGAGTTATATGTATGGTAGAGCATATGAACAACCCTTAATCACGTCCCAAGGTCCAAAGCAGCTCCTTAGCACAGCAACAAGTGAAGATCACGGTGGTGGAGGGTGATGGCACGGCTTTGCTCCTTGAAGATTGTGAAAACCTGAAACTAGAGAGCAAACAAGTGAGAATACGAAATTGTGGAGAAAAGTGTAACCCCTGGACGTCTAATACACAAGGTATATATAGTAGAACGTCTCAAGGCACTCCCAATTCGTTTCTACTTGGTTTCTCTTAGTTCGTGTTGATTTAGGACTTCTTTGGCTCAAAACAGATTTCCGGCAGGATTGACCTCAGTCCACTAAAACGGCCATAACTTCCTCTAGAAAATAGCTATTGATGAGCTGTAAAAATCTCTGGAAACTAGACATCCGTAGCTTTCCAACCATATAAAGATCATAATTTTCTGAGCTCTAAGAGATTTATTGCACTCCGTTGAAGTTGACTGATCTGCACAGGCAGGTTTCCGAATCTGTAATGGATTTGACTTTTAATGCACAAGTTGAGTCCAATTCGGTTTTCCTTCACATCACATGCCTCTCACATGTCTTCCACGCCTATTATGAAGTAGAAACGTCAAGAACTCCCTAGAACCTTCAAGAATCTCACGGCAATTCCAATCCAAACTCAACAAGAAGTCCAAATTCCATATTGCTTTGTAATTCGTATTTCTTGTTGCTTCTTCTTCCATGTGCACGGCATATGATCTTCTTGAGACTTCTAGACACTTCTTGGACGTTCCATGGACTTCTCCTAGCTTATACAGGTCTCCTAGTATGAGTAGAACTCCATATGCAAGTAGGTTTCCTAGTTGAATACGAACTTCTTTTCTGCTCTCTTCCGGAACCTTCTTGAGTAATCCTTATCCAACAGGGACTCCTTGTCATACTAGGATTCCTTATCTGAGTAGAATTGGGTTTCCTTGTCCAAGTAGGACTTCTAATTTCCGCGACTTAAGAGTTTGAATCCAAGTCAGCTTCTGATTCCTACTCCAACTAGGATTCCTTTTCCTAGTCAAACTGGGAGAACCTCCATTTCTTCTCATTTCTGCGCCACTTGTGCCTCCTTAGCCATTTTTGGACCTTGAGACTCCATTTTCACCTGAAAAACACTAACTAAGTTAAATTGATCAAGATAAAGGAAATAACTTAGCAAAATATAGGGTTTAAACATTATTAACGTCGCATTTTATGCTCCTATCAGAACATACAACCTATGGTTCAACCTCAAACCACCATCCGTCCCCACCGTCCACTCAGATGGAACATCAATGGGTGAATCTGCAGCTAACTCTGCCAACTTCGCACGTGAGAACTCATCCTCCTTCTGACCTTGAATGATCCTGGAAATCAGGGCAGGCTGTACCGTGATACTTCCAAGGAAACTCCCATTCTCAATTCCTACTTGCACAAGGTCAAACTCAGATGCAGTCTCCAACATAAGCCACTCCTGAACCATAACAGAAGCAACAATACCCCTGGGCTTTCTACTCAAAGCATCCGCCACCACATTGGCCTTTCCTGGATGATACTCCAAGGTGAAATCATAGTCCTTTATGAGTTCCATCCACCTTCTCTGTCTCATGTTCAACTCCTTCTGAGAGAACAGATACTTCAAACTCTTATGATCCGAAAAGAGTTCGAACTTCTCCCCATACAAGTAATGCCTCCAAATCTTCAAGGCAAACACAACCGCAGCCAACTCCAAATCATGAGTGGGGTAATTACGCTCATGCACCTTCAACTGTCTAGAACCATAAGCGACAACACCTCCATGCTGCATCAATACACATCCCAAACCTTGATGAGACGCATCACTATAGATGACTAAACCACCACCGCTTGTGGGAATAGTCAATACTGGGGCTGTGGTCAATCTAGCCTTCAACTCATTGAATGCTCGTTCACATTCCTCAGTCCACACAAACTGGACATTCTTCCTTGTCAACTTGGTCAAAGCCGAAGCAATGCTAGAAAATCCCTCAATGAATCTCCGATAATAACCTGCCAAACCCAGAAAACTACGTACCTCAGTAACTGTAGTGGGTTGGCCCCAGTTCATCACTGCTTCCACCTTAGAAGGATCCACGGAGATTCCATCCTTCGAAATCACATGACCAAGGAATTTGACCTCCCTTTGCCAAAATTCGCACTTCTCGAATTTCGCAAACAATTCCTTATCTCTCAAAAGTTGTAGCACAATCCGCAGATGCTTATCATGGTCCTCCAACGTCTTGGAATAAACCAAAATATCATCCACGAACACTACCACAAACTTATCCAAGTACGGACTGAACATACGGTTCATCAAGTCCATAAAGGCTGCAGGTGCATTGGTTAAACCAAAAGGCATGACAACAAACTCAAAGTGTCCATACCTAGTCCTAAAAGCAGTCTTAGGAACATCATCATCTTTCACCCTCAACTGGTGATATCCGGATCTCAAATCGATCTTCGAGAATACAGCAGCTTCCTTAAGCTGGTCGAACAAGTCATCAATCCTAGGTAAAGGATACCTATTCTTAATCGTCACCTTGTTCAACTGCCGATAATCCACACACAACCTTAGTGAACCATCCTTCTTCTTCGCAAACACCACAGGTGCACCCCAAGGAGAAGTACTAGGTCTAATGAACCCTTGCTCAAGTAAACCATCAATTTGCTCCTTCAACTCTTTAAGTTCAGTTGGTGCCATCCGAAATGGTGCCATAGATACAGGTGCAGTACCTGGTATCACATCGATAGCAAAATCCACTTCCCTCCTCGGAGGAAATCCTGGTATCTCCTGAAATACATCACTTTACTCGGAAACCACAGAAATCTCTGCCATAACCGCCGTACAACTCACTGACTCCACATGAGCTAAGAATCCTGCCCTTAAAGCAGTATCTGACCTAAGACACCGATAACGAAACACCGGCTGCCCAGGTATATGAAATGACACTACCATTTCAAAGCAATCAATCATAGCATGATTTGGCCTCAGCCAATCAATACCCAAAATGACATCATACTTATGATCTGCTAACACAATCAAGGCCGCGGTAAACTCCTTACCACCAATCACAATTGGACAAGCATCACAAAACTTATCAAGCTCAAGGGAAACACCAAGTGGGGAAATAACACACAAGGATCTAGCAAGAGGCCTAGGAGTTAAACCTAACATATCAACCACAGAACTAGATATGAAAGAGTGGGACGCTCCCGTATCAAATAACACCCTAGCAAAGAAATCAAATAAGGATAAGGTACCTTCCACTCCGGCATTCTGCTGACCAATAGCAAACACCCTAGCATTTCCCGGAGGTAGATGCCTCTGCTGATTCCCTTGTCCCCTACGCTGCTGGGTACAATCCCTTGAGAAGTGCCCCGTCTGGCCACATGTGAAGCATGCCAAGTTCTTAGGTTTCGTGCAATCTCGAGCAACATGGCCCATCTCATTGCAATTGAAACACTTCGGGTTCACCACTGGCCTATTAGGTGCAACCCTAGCAGGTGCAGCTGCAGCCCTAGCTGGTGCCTGCTGATTTGTCCTCTGTCTCTTCCAGAATCCACCTCGATTCCCAGATGCTTTACTGCTCCCCGCAGTTGCCTTTCCCTTTCTTTGGAAATCCCTCTCAGCCGATTCGTGTTCTTGGAGAGTCAAGTTCTCCTGCTCAATGGCCATAGCCTTAACGAAAATGAGCTCTACTGTCTTCAGTTCCAGAACAGCGACATCGCGCCGGATTGAAGCATTCAGTCCCCACTGAAACTTCATAGCTAAGCTCTCAGCATCCATCTGCCTCACAAAGCGATACAACCTTGAGAACTCCGCTTCATACTCCCTCACACTCTTAGTCCCTTGGACTAACGAGATGAATTCCCTTTCCATCTGCTCCTTCACTGAAGGCGGAAAGTACTTCTTCCTGAACAGTTCCACAAACTCATTCCAGGTCATGGTGGACACGTCCATCACCCTCTGTGTGCCATTCCACCAAACCCGTGCATCGCCTTGGAGCATAAATGTGGAAATCTTCCTCTTCTCAATGTCGTCACAAACGACCATCTCGAAGTAGGTCTTCATGTTCTCAATCCATTGGTCTGCCAACATGTGATCCGTACCTCCCTGAAATGGAACTCCTCCCAATCTCGAAATCTCCTTTGCCAACTTCGACAAACGAGTAGGATCTACAACATTAGCAACCTCCACCACAGGTGGAACAGGCAACTCAACATTTGATGCCTCCACATCATTCTCAAACATCTCCTCAACAGGAGGAGGAATCCTGCCCCTACCTCGGGCTCTACCTCTGCCTCTGGGTCTACCTCGACCCCTAGCTCTGCCTCCTCGAGGGTCCATCACCTAAGGAGTATAACAACATGTGGTTAATACATGTATAACTCTCAACCACAAGTATAAGTCAACGCTATGACTCGATCAACCACAATGCTACGTCAAAGGATACAATTCCATCCCCTACGTAAATCTTGAGTTAGACTAAAGGTCATCATTCCTTAAAAGTCCTAACTCATAGAAGCTACATCTAGCTCCTACACTTCATCTCCTAAGCCGACACTACCCTGACGACTCACATCCTACCGTTCACTACATACCCAATGACTATATCAATACCGAAGAGCATATGATGGGGATCCGCTGCAGACGGGCCATCACTCGAGGAGTATTGATTGTGTCACCAAATATGTACCTTACGCTCTGATACCAATCTGTCACGCCCCTGATTTTTACAACAATAAAAATCGATATATATAATCCCATAATTATACATGCGTGAATATTCAGTCATCAATACAAATACCTGGAACATCTTTCCCTTAAAACAAGTACTTACTGATACACTGAATCATCCAAGATAACATACACTCGCTCCACAGAGTTATATATTATACAAATTTACGAATTTAATTGTCATCACAATAAAACGTAAATGCTCCTCAGAGCTTACTGCATAGCGGAAGTCATATATTGGCAAAGCCAACAAAAATTGCTTCCTACCCGTTCTGCTGCCAACAAGCTCCTTCAGCTTCAGCCACGATTTTCCTGACCTGCAGGATTAGCCCCTACACCATTTACAATGATGCACCGGGGTTGCCAAACAACAAACCCGGTAAGCTTCTTCAAGCTCGTATGAGTAACTCATGAACATCAATCAACAACTCACATCAATCTACTTAAGGAAACATGCAGCCATGAATCCTTCTAACATTCAATATCCTTTCCACAGAAAGGACAACATGAGTCACCGCTATGACCATGTCCTATTTGCTAACTTAACCATCAAGTAGCAATTCAAGTCTCATCTAGACAATTAAAGAAGAATGCCATCTGAACTCTCCTTTAAGCCGCGAACCTATGAGTCTCAAGCAACCTCGACTGTTACTCCCATAAGCTATCATGGCAGATAAACTAGAACCCTATTGAAATTGTAATCACTCGTCCTAACCAGAACGTGATTACCTATTTCCTGCCTTGATCACCATCTGTGATCTATCACCATCTGTGATCTATCACCATCTGTGATCTGTCACCATCTGAGACATATGATTTCAGACTCCGTCTAGTCAGGAAATCAACATCAAGGTCGCCATCTGCAACCTGTCACCATCTGTGACCTATAATCATTAGACCCCATCTGGTCTCAGCTCAACCATTGATCACCATCTGTGACTCATGATCTTCAGACTCCGTCTAGTCATGAAGTCAAACATCAAGGTTACCATCTGCAACCTGTTACTATCTGTGATCTATCACCATCTGTGACGTAAGATCTTCTTAGACCCTATCTGGTCTTAAGGTCAACGTTAAGTAAGTCGCATCTGACCTAAAAACGTTACAAGCACCTAGCTTCGGCTTTCCTAATCCTTGCTCACCATCTGTGACCCTTGGTACGAAGACCAATACATCTAAAATGAGTCACGCTTGACTCAAAATGTAGCATCAAGCTCAATACTTTTCAAACAATAGAAAACATCTTTTTCTATAATATCGTTTCCTGAAAAGTCGCATTCAACAATAATATGAACACCATCATGCATATTATTATTCATCACAATCATTCACAAGGATATATATATATTTCATCTAAATATATATATGTAGTCATTCGCTCAGGAATGCCTACTAATACCAACTATAGTTTGCAGTTAAATAATTAACGCCAAAACAATAATGGTACTTATGTTCATAAAGGTCCTTGTGAGATTTACTCACCTCGAATTCCTGCTGCGTCTTCAATACATAACCGAACCAAAACTATCACCAACCACTCGTCTGAATACTTCGTCAAGTACCTAATCACATATGGTTCCAACTTAGTAATGATTCATATTTGTTTTAAGTTCGAAACCCCTGTTTTTGAACTAAAAACCCCAAAGTGGTGCCAATCGAGGCAAAACCACATCCGAGACCTCCCAAAGTCTTCGGAATACGTCCACGATCGATGTGACCAAACCACAAGTCGATCGGACGCTCATATCTTCACGGATCGAATAAATTCACCGATATGAAACGGCAAAAATCATAACAAATCCATACGAACTCCAAAATCTGCATATTATATATCGAAACGCTCGTATCGACGAGTAGAAGACATATAATACCAGAAACAGTTCCTTAAGTGGCCGGAACACCGCCGGAACGCCACCACAGACGGTGGTGCACCGCCGCCGGCCAAAAACTCATTATTTCACAAAACTCCCAACATCAAAAAGCTTCATCTAAGCATGCTTGTGAACTTTCATAACTGGATCGAAGTCATAAAACAAGCTTAAGGGATCGAAAACTACCTCACAAGCCGTGAATAGTAATCCAATCGGTGTTGATCGAATTTTCACGTAAACCGGTCGAAACAAACACCAAGGATCGACCAGGGAGCTTGTTCTGAACTCAACCCAAGAAAATCGAAGCCGCGCCGACGTCGGAACTGTGTTTTCCGGTCGGGTCCGAATTCCTCGATCTGCACCGCCTTGAACTGCCACCGAGATGGAGAATCGCCGTAAGAGAACACCAGAGGGACGACCAGAAGGCGGAGGCGATCCTGTCTGTCCAAGTTTCACGGCCGGAGACTGATAGGAGCATTTTAATGCGACGTTTTAACTGCATTTCTCTACATTTCTTACGTTATTTCCTTATTAAAATCCTGTTTAGGAAAGTTTCCATTCTTTGATTGGGAAAGTTCCTATTTGTAGAAAGTTTATATTTTTGTAGTTTCTATTTATCATTTTTAGTAAGTTGCCATTTTTCATTTTAGGAAAGTTTATATTTTCTTATTAGTTTCTATTTTTAGGACCTCCAAGCAAGTGGAAAATCTTGAGGTGGAAAATCAAAGTTGCAACCAAGTGGAAAATCTTGAGGAGGAAAATCAAAGTTGCAACCAAGTGGAAAATCTTGAGGAGGAAAATCAAAGTTGCAACCAAGTGGAAAATCTTGAGGAGGAAAATCAATTCAAGTTGAACAAGTGATAAACAAGTGGGAAGATATTTTTTACAAATTTGTCTAACATATCTAGCCCTTCATTTATGTTCATCTCCACCCTCCATTCATCATTTTTTGGGCTATAAATACACTTCTCCTCTCACTCTCAAAAGACCAATTCCTTCATCCATCTCATCTTCTTTGTCTCTCCATTTCCTTTTCATTTTTCTCTCCATTCTCTAGTTTTAAGTTTCTGCATTTTCAAGCAAGGAGAGGAAGAAGAAGAAGGAGCCGTGAAGATCATATCCTCCATCATCCACCTTGAAGGCTTGCTTCCAAGATTCAAGATCCAACCATCTAGCTCTCCATCTCCATCTCCACTCACGGTGTAATTCGTTCCTTTTCCTTGTAACCTTTTTGGTTTCCTTGTTTGAATTCATATGAACTTGTTTCTAGTTAACAATAATGTTTAGGGCAAAGTTTAAGCCTAATTTCTATGTTTAAATAAAGTTTTCGAATTCTATAATTGTGATTCTAAGTTGCTTATATGAGTTTGTTCGATTAAATTTGCTTTACAGAAAACTTTTATATGTTTATCTTATTTGGGTCGACACTTATAGGATTTGCATGTAATTGGTGCTAGGTTTAAGAACATGAAATCGACTTTTCGTTTTGTGTAACTTGAATCAAAAGTAGTAAAGGTTCTGGACAAGAATCGAATTTAATTGAAGAGGATTGCAATTAGGTGGACTTTTCCATAACTAAGTTGTACACTTGAGTTGATAGCCTTTCTCTATGTCTAATGCGTTGAACATGTCATGATTGACTAGCTTTCTAGGGCTTGATTGCATGTTTGATAGGATTAATCTAGGTGCTTTCGCTTAGGTTAATTAGCATTGAAAAGTAAAATATGGGAAATCATTTGCTTTCGAATGTTTCACATGATCAACTCCTCTCTCATGACTTGGAAGAACAATTATAGGGTTTGAATCGAATTTGATTACATGGAATTGATTTTGATCTTTGTTCCTTGCGTTCCACCCTTGTATATATGTTTTTACGTTTTCTTTATTTTATTTATTTTAATTTTAATTTTAAGAATCCTAATCCCCCCCTTATTTGTGTTTACTTGTATATTTATATTCTTTATTTTATTTTTGTAAATAATACTTTTCTTTATTTGTTTCACAATTACAAGTGTACCCTCAATCCCCGGATAGAATGATCCCTATTTGCTTATACTACTAACGATATTTTCAGGGTTAAATTGCGCGCTTGCTTTGAGCGCGTCAATTTTTGGCGCCGTTGCCGGGGATTGAAAAATCACTTGTTAAATTGTGTCATTTATTGTATATATTTGTTGTATATAAATTGTTTAAAACTTAGTTTAAATATTATTTATATTATTGAACACGAATTTTAATTGTAGGTTGTAAATTGAGAGGAATAGGTGAAGTCTCTTTTGTTAATATTGGCCTAAACCCCTTATTGGTACCTAGCTCAGGTCCCTTAAGGTTGAGGGCGGCTTTTATTAACACTTGTTGAACTGTCTTCACACTTATGAACTTTTTCATCTTAGTAAGTATAGCCTATGTGGAATGGTGTCTAGGAAGGAGACAACGTTCATGACGGGTTTTTGAATCCAGAAGTGCTTGCAAATGGGCCTAAACCACAATGTGGGAGTAGCTCATGCCAAAATGGATTTTTCCTCTCGTGTTCGTCCTCCCCCACCTGGCCATTTCAGTAAGGTTGCCCAAACGATTTGAAAGGGAGTTTGTGTCTAGGCGACTATACTTGGGCCGCACGTCCACTTGATTTACCGCTTGAAATTTGATTCGATATCAATAATGTTTATAACAAAAGAAATACTTGTGAATACTCTATACGTGTAAATTATTTTGTTCCACACATTATACTTGTAAAAATATTTTTCACGTTTTATACTCACTTGTACTTAACTTGTGTCTTTTGTACAATATACTTGTTAATTATACTTGTAGTTTGTAATTAATAGTTATACTTGTTTTTATTTTGTATTTCTTTGTTAATTATAGTTACTAACTTTATTTAATGTAGGTATCGTCTGGCTGCAAGACGTAAAATACAAGCGCTACTTGGGAGGCAACCCATGCAAATCAGATTTGCTTTCTCTTTCCCTATTTCTTTTTATTTTTCAATTTTTCTCTTTAGTTTTTATTTTAGGATTTGTTTTCGTAAATGTCTTCTATCTATGCTTACTTATTACATTGCATGCTTTTAATTGATTACATTGAGGATAATGCAATATTTAAGTGTGGGGGAAGAGATTTATATTTTTGTCTTTCATTTTGAGTCCTATATATATATTTGTCTTTTATTTTTGAGTCCTTTATATAAAAAAATAAAAAAAATAAAAAATATATATATAAAAAAAAAATTGCATTCATTCAGTCTTATTAAATTCAGCTATTTACAAAAAAAAAAAAAAAAAAATTAAAAAATTAAAAAAAATATATATAATAATAATAATAATAATAATACTAAGCCATGTCTGCATCTCTGTAGGAGTTGAGACTGAGCTCAAGGGAAATGTGAGAGCCACCGCCATAACCGCCACCTCCCTCGGAAGTAGTCTTCATGTTGCCCAAGATGTCCTCACCATGCATGGGGAATAGTGGAAGGGTTTCAATCTCCTGGTGATATTCTCCTCGTTGTTCCATGATCGATCCATCAGCACCATAGCCGACACGTGACCCAAAGTTTAGATCAATGGATCTCTCAGTGGATCTGTCATTACTAGTAGAACCAGTGGAACCAAAATTGAGATCGAGAGATCCACCAACCGGAACGTTCTGAAATTCCTTCAACTTCTGCCTCTCACGAGCCTTGAGGTTCTGGAACCAAAAGAAGACGTTTTTGTCCTCGATCTGCCCATACTGTTTCAGATGAAGGCAGATCTCTTGAATCTGCTCTGGAGTTGGGTACTTAAAACCCTTATCATAGTAAAGGCCCTTGAGGATTCTTAGTTGAGGCGGTGTGGGAGCCCACCGGTTATTAGTCCCGGCTGCTTGGTTGTTTCCTCCATCCTCGATTTGTTGCTGGGTCTGTTGCTCCATTAGTTGCAGAGTTCGTGGTTCCATGTTGATGAAGAAAGGATTTGAGTTTCGAAAGAAAGGCTGAAGGGTTGAGAGAGAAAGGCTGGAACTCGGAAGAATTTTCTTTTGGAGTGAATAGTCGCTCCCTCAGAATGCACCTATTTATAGAACGAGTGAGCGGATCTCCACCGTTGGATGGACGATCTCTGAGATTAAATCTACGCGTTGGATTAAAGTCACCCGAAAACACGGAAAAGCTGTTGGTGCGTGGAAGACACGTGGGGGAACCAAACGAATCTCGAGGAGCTGTGATAGACAAGCTACAGCAGAAAGCAGGTTTAATTGCCGTGAATCCAGGAAAAGAAAGGACGCGTGGGGGAATCAAACGAATCTCGAGGATCCGTGACAGACAAGCTATAGCTGAAAGCATGCCATAAATCCAGGAAAAGAAAGGAATATTTACACGTGGGGGAGTTTCTTGGGCCGTGAACTATCATAACTCTTCTCCTTCCCGGAGAAGCTTTGTTAAAACCGTGTGCCTGTTGAGATTTCTACCCTATTTTGTGCTTTACATATACATCCTTTTTTGTCTCCTCCAGATTTTACTAAGGTTTTTCTAAGCGTGCAGTCTCAAATTCCTTCTAGTTCCTCATGGCTAGAACCAAGGTAACCCCTCGCAAGGGCGTCAATCAACGCCATGTTCTCTCTTTGGAGGAAGAAGGTCGTCAAGCGGCCACTAGAGCTGGGCTTACTCGTCCATGGGACCATCGTCCTATCCGTGAGCGTACCCGCAGTCCCCCTCCTCTGCCTCGTCGCTCTCCCAGACTGCATCCCGGAGAGTCTTCTTCCTCACCAGCTGCTCGTGCTCCTCGGCCTATGGCCACCCTGGAAAGCTTGTCGAATTCGATTGATGATTTGCGTTCCTCTCTCCGCGATGGTATTATGGTGACAGATTGGAGAGTCAATTGCATGATCGATTACATCTCTGAGATGAACTGCTCTTTGATCCGCTGTCACACTGCAATAAACAAGCTTGCTCAGGAAGTCAATAACTTGCAGAGTTATCCTCCTGGGTTTCCTCGCAAGGACGCTACTGCATCACAACATGAGGACCCGCCTCCGAAGGCTGAAACCAGCAAGAGGGCTGCCACTCGCCCGCATACCGCTCCTCCAAAGGAGTAAATGGAGGTACAAGTCTAGGCTGAAAGACTTTAAACATTAAGCGCTGCATGGGAGGCAACCCATTTCAACTGTAGCTGTGGAGGAGCCATCAAACGCAGATTTGCTTTCTTGAACTCTTCCTTCTATTTTATTTTCTTAAATTTTAAGTTGTTTTAGGTTTCGTTGTGTTCATTTTCTCTTCTATGCTTGATTTATGCTTTGCATGATTTATATTTGTTTATACATTGAGGACAATGCATGAATTAAGTATGGGGGAAGGGTTATTGCTTTATTGTGTTTTTAGTAGTTAGTATATAAAAAAAAAAAATGAAAAATAGTTGATGTTGGATTGTGTTTTTTGTGTTTTTAATTGATGTTGTGATACACTAAGGTATATTGGATTAAACATAGTCTTGAAAAAGGGTAGCTGTTTCAGTCCCATTGCACATCGAGACTCCCTGTTCCCGTACCTAAGTGTTGAAATTAAATTAAATTGTTGAAAAAAAAAAAAAATTTGGTTACTTTTGTTTTTGTTTTTGTTTTTGAGTCTTAGAATGCCCTTTCAACTGTCTAGGATGATTCTATATCTCTGAAATCATGATTAAAAGAGGATCATAAAATTGAGATGATTTTTAAAATGGTATTCTTTGGTTAATTGAGATATATGAAAAATGCATGCATGTGTAGTGGATATGGATTTCGTAACCTTGGTACAGAATATGAGCATGTTAGGATAAGTTTTGATTCATAAAAGCCCATGTGAGATATTTGAGCCATGTCCCTTTTTCTTGGAGTGATAATTGAAAAATATATTCTTAATTTCTTGGCGATGTTTTGATGATCTCATTATTCTTTCATTTGATTGATTGCTTGCCATAGATTAAGTTTGATGGACTAGAGAATGCTAGAATTCGCTCTTGTGCTTGTTGAGACTTTTGTCAATACATGGCCCTGATTCTGGAAGGGATAGAGGCAACCTAGGAATTACCACCATTGCCAAATAAGCATGTGTCCCTATTTGTGCCCGTCGTGGGACTCCCTTAGATAAACCCCTTTGAGCTTACATTAAGCCTTTTCTTTCATCACCCTTAAATCCTTAACCCTGAACCTTAGTATAGCTACACTCCTACCCTTTGTTCTAAAAACTTAGTGGAGCTATATTTTGGGACTTTACTTGAGGATTTGGCATTGAGAAAGAAAATTGAGAAGAGGTGAAAGTTCAAGTGTGGGGGTAGACTTGTCCATAAAGAAAAAAATATGTGAAAGCCGTGAAAAAGAAATGAAAAAGAAAAAAAAAAATGTGTACGGCTAGAAAATTAAAAGAAAGAAAAGAAAAAATGTATATGGATTTTAGTCCTCCATACTTGGTGAGTTTGGAGTTTGTTTTGAATTGAAGACCCACTATTGGAAAATTTCGTCTTTGTCCAATTCACTAGTTCGAGGGAAGTTTAGAGTGAAGATTGGGCCTAACATGAAGACATTTGGCCCTTTCATAAAACCTCTATGAGATGTGACGTTTTGATATATCTTGGTGGATTTCTAGAAGTCTCTACATCTACATGAGCTCTGCTAGGTTTTTAGGACACTTTGTGAAATTCCTTACCTTTCGTTTCTTAAAACCTTGAGCCTTGGCCCCATTACAACCTAAATAAGACCTTCTTGATCCTTAAGATGGGACAGCCTTTGATTTGTGGAGATGAGTTACAAGAGTTGAACCTATGGCTTGGGTCCATCCATGCAAGTAATTGATATCCTTCATGAGATCTTTTCAAAAAAAAATTATATTCACAAAGTGCTTTTCGTTTCTTATATATGTGAGCTATTTGATTGCCTCAAAATATTTTCTCTCACATATAATTGAGTGATTATAAGCTTTTAAGCATTGTCTTGAATTCTGAGAGAAGAAAGAGTGGATATACCTTGTGAGGATATGAATCATACTTGTTCGAAGCATGCTTAACAGAAACCATCACCATTGTCACAACCAAGTCCTACTTGTGTATGTGTGGATTATATGTTTTAATTAACTCTTGAATATCTACATATTGATTCTTGGTTGAGTGCTAATCTTGATGTTGTGAAAGTAGGAGATTTCTGAGACAAAAAGTTGAAGGGCAATAGAGTCATTGTTTTTGTAGAGTCTTTAATTTTTGTTGAGTGTTAGTGTGTGTCTTAGTGTGATTTTGCTAAGGGACTAGCAAAAGCTAAGTGTGGGGGAATTTGATAGGAGCATTTTAATGCGACGTTTTAACTGCATTTCTCTACATTTCTTACGTTATTTCCTTATTAAAATCCTGTTTAGGAAAGTTTCCATTCTTTGATTGGGAAAGTTCCTATTTGTAGAAAGTTTATATTTTTGTAGTTTCTATTTATCATTTTTAGTAAGTTGCCATTTTTCATTTTAGGAAAGTTTATATTTTCTTATTAGTTTCTATTTTTAGGACCTCCAAGCAAGTGGAAAATCTTGAGGTGGAAAATCAAAGTTGCAACCAAGTGGAAAATCTTGAGGAGGAAAATCAAAGTTGCAACCAAGTGGAAAATCTTGAGGAGGAAAATCAAAGTTGCAACTAAGTGGAAAATCTTGAGGAGGAAAATCAAAGTTGCAACCAAGTGGAAAATCTTGAGGAGGAAAATCAATTCAAGTTGAACAAGTGATAAACAAGTGGGAAGATATTTTTTACAAATTTGTCTAACATATCTAGCCCTTCATTTATGTTCATCTCCACCCTCCATTCATCATTTTTTGGGCTATAAATACACTTCTCCTCTCACTCTCAAAAGACCAATTCCTTCATCCATCTCATCTTCTTTGTCTCTCCATTTCCTTTTCATTTTTCTCTCCATTCTCTAGTTTTAAGTTTCTGCATTTTCAAGCAAGGAGAGGAAGAAGAAGAAGGAGCCGTGAAGATCATATCCTCCATCATCCACCTTGAAGGCTTGCTTCCAAGATTCAAGATCCAACCATCTAGCTCTCCATCTCCATCTCCACTCACGGTGTAATTCGTTCCTTTTCCTTGTAACCTTTTTGGTTTCCTTGTTTGAATTCATATGAACTTGTTTCTAGTTAACAATAATGTTTAGGGCAAAGTTTAAGCCTAATTTCTATGTTTAAATAAAGTTTTCGAATTCTATAATTGTGATTCTAAGTTGCTTATATGAGTTTGTTCGATTAAATTTGCTTTACAGAAAACTTTTATATGTTTATCTTATTTGGGTCGACACTTATAGGATTTGCATGTAATTGGTGCTAGGTTTAAGAACATGAAATCGACTTTTCGTTTTGTGTAACTTGAATCAAAAGTAGTAAAGGTTCTGGACAAGAATCGAATTTAATTGAAGAGGATTGCAATTAGGTGGACTTTTCCATAACTAAGTTGTACACTTGAGTTGATAGCCTTTCTCTATGTCTAATGCGTTGAACATGTCATGATTGACTAGCTTTCTAGGGCTTGATTGCATGTTTGATAGGATTAATCTAGGTGCTTTCGCTTAGGTTAATTAGCATTGAAAAGTAAAATATGGGAAATCATTTGCTTTCGAATGTTTCACATGATCAACTCCTCTCTCATGACTTGGAAGAACAATTATAGGGTTTGAATCGAATTTGATTACATGGAATTGATTTTGATCTTTGTTCCTTGCGTTCCACCCTTGTATATATGTTTTTACGTTTTCTTTATTTTATTTATTTTAATTTTAATTTTAAGAATCCTAATCCCCCCTTATTTGTGTTTACTTGTATATATTTATTCTTTATTTTATTTTTGTAAATAATACTTTATTATTTTAATTCTTTATTTGTTTATACAATTGTATATATTTATATTCTTTATTTTATTTTGTAAATAATACTTTTCTTTATTTGTTTCACAATTACAAGTGTACCCTCAATCCCCGGATAGAATGATCCCTATTTGCTTATACTACTAACGATATTTTCAGGGTTAAATTGCGCGCTTCCCAAAAGCGACATCAGAGACCGCCGCAGTCGGCCGGAAAAGTCGGGTCGGATCGGCCGGGTTCGGGTCGGGTCAGGCGGAAAACTTCGATACTAAGGGAGCGGACGAGAGAGAAGAGAGAGAGAGGGAGTGGCTTCCGGAAAAGGAAATGAGGAAAAATGAAATATTTTTCCAATTTTTCCTTTAAATACCAAAATGGAAACTTCTTTCCATGGCCATAACTTCCTCATACGAACTCCGATTTACGCGTTCCGCATGTCCACGAACTCGTATCGACGCGCTCTACAACTTTCGTGAAGGAAGTTTTCCGAGAATCCCAACATATAAAAAGTCAAACTTCACACGACCCCTAAACTGTGAAATTCACTTATTTATACGTACGAAAATCATTCCACTCCACATAAAACCTACGAATAAAGCACAATAACAATTATTCGTACAACTAGTCCATTATTAATTACCAAAATTACATAATGAAAATCCAGGTCATCACAAGGAATTTCACAAAGTGTCCTAAAAACCTAGCAGAGCTCATGTAGATGTAGAGACTTCTAGAAATCCACCAAGATATATCAAAACGTCACATCCCATAGAGGTTTTATGAAAGGGCCTAATGTCTTCATGTTGGGCCAAATCTTCACTCTAAACTTCCCTCGAACTAGTGAATTGGACAAAGACCAAATTTTCCAATAGTGGGTCTTCAATTCAAAACAAACTCCAAACTCACCAAGTATGGAGGACTAAAATCCATATACATTTTTTTCTTTTCTTTCTTTTAATTTTCTAGCCGTACACATTTTTTTTCTTTTCCATTTCTTTTTCACGGCTTTCACATAATTTTTTTTTCTCATGGACAAGTCTACCCCCACACTTGAACTTTCACCTCTTCTCAATCTTCTTTCTCAATGCCAAATCCTCAAGTAAAGTCCCAAAATATAGCTCCGCTAAGTTTTTAGAACAAAGGGTAGGAGTGTAGCTATACTAAGGTTCTGGGTTAAGGATTTAAGGGTGATGAAAGAAAATGCTTAATGTAAGCTCAAAGGGGTTTATCTAAGGGAGTCCCACGACGGGCACAAATAGGGATACATGCTTATTTAGCAATGGTGGTAATTCCTAGGTTGCCTCTATCCTTTCCAGAATCAGGGCCATGTATTGATATAACGTTTCAACAAGCACAAGAGTGAATTCTAGCATTCTCTAGTCCATTAAACTTAATCTATGGCAAGCAATCAATCAAATGAAAGAATAATGAGATCATCAAAACATCGCCAAGAAATTAAGAATATATTTTTCAATTATCACTCCAAGAAAAAGGGACATGGCTCAAATATCTCACATGGGCTTTTATGAATCAAAACTCATCCTAACATGCTCATATTCTGTACCAAGGTTACGAAATCCATATCCACTACACATGCATGCATTTTTCATATATCTCAATTAACCAAAGAATACCATTTTAAAAATCATCTCAATTTTATGATCCTCTTTTAATCATGATTTCAGAGATATAGAATCATCCTAGACAGTTGAAAGGGCATTCTAAGACTCAAAAACAAAAACAAAAGTAACCAAATTTTTTTTTTTTTTTTTTTTCAACAATTTAATTTAATTTCAACACTTAGGTACGGGAACAGGGAGTCTCGATGTGCAATGGGACTGAAACAGCTACCCTTTTTCAAGACTATGTTTAATCCAATATACCTTAGTGTATCACAACATCAATTAAAAACACAAAAAACACAATCCAACATCAACTATTTTTCATTTTTTTTTTTTTTTATATACTAACTACTAAAAACACAATAAAGCAATAACCCTTCCCCCATACTTAATTCATGCATTGTCCTCAATGTATAAACAAATATAAATCATGCAAAGCATAAATCAAGCATAGAAGAGAAAATGAACACAACGAAACCTAAAACAACTTAAAATTTAAGAAAATAAAATAGAAGGAAGAGTTCAAGAAAGCAAATCTGCGTTTGATGGCTCCTCCACAGCTACAGTTGAAATGGGTTGCCTCCCATGCAGCGCTTAATGTTTAAAGTCTTTCAGCCTAGACTTGTACCTCCATTTACTCCTTTGGAGGAGCGGTATGCGGGCGAGTGGCAGCCCTCTTGCTGGTTTCAGCCTTCGGAGGCGGGTCCTCATGTTGTGATGCAGTAGCGTCCTTGCGAGGAAACCCAGGAGGATAACTCTGCAAGTTATTGACTTCCTGAGCAAGCTTGTTTATTGCAGTGTGACAGCGGATCAAAGAGCAGTTCATCTCAGAGATGTAATCGATCATGCAATTGACTCTCCAATCTGTCACCATAATACCATCGAGGAGAGAGGAGCGCAAATCATCAATCAAATCCGACAAGCTTTCCAGGGTGGCCATAGGGCGAGGAGCATGAGCAGCTGGTGAGGAAGAAGACTCTCTGGGATGCAGTCTGGGAGAGCGACGAGGCAGAGGAGGGGGACTGCGGGTACGCTCACGGATAGGACGATGGTCCCATGGACGAGTAAGCCCAGCTCTAGTGGCCGCTTGACGACCTTCTTCTTCCAAAGAGAGAACACGGCGTTGATTGACGCCCCTGCGAGGGGTAACCTTGGTTCGAGCCATGAGGAAGTAGAAGGAATTTGAAACTGCACGCTTAGATAAACCTTAGTAAAATCTGGAGGAGACAAAAAAGGATGTATATGTAAAGCACAAAATAGGGTAGAAATTTCAACAGGCACACGGTTTTAACAAAGCTTCTCCGGGAAGGAGAAGAGTTATGACAGTTCACGGCCCAAGAAACACGTATGCACATGAAAAACTCCCCCACGCGTAAATATTCCTTTCTTTTCCGTGATTTACGGCAATTAGGTCTGCTTTCGGCTGTAGCATGTCTGTCACAGCTCCTCGAGATTCGTTTGATTCCCCCACGTGTCCTTTCTTTTCCTGGATTTATGGCATGCTTTCGGCTATAGCTTGTCTGTCACAGCTCCTCGAGATTCGTTTGGTTCCCCCACGTCTCCTCTACGCTCCAACAGCTTTTCTGTGTTTTCGGGTGACTTTAATCCAACGCGTAGATTTAATCTCAGAGATCGTCGATCCAACGGTGGAGATCTGCTCACTCGTTCTATAAATAGGTGCATTCTGAGCGACTGTTCACTCCAAAAGAAAATTCTTCCGAGTTCCAGCCTTTCTCTCTCAACCCTTCAGCCTTTCTTTCGAAACTCAAATCCTTTCTTCATCAACATGGAACCACGAACTCTGCAACTAATGGAGTTACAAACCCAGCAACAAATGGAATTACAGGCCCAGCAACCAACCGAGGAGGGAGGAAGCATCCAAGCAGCCGGGAGTAGTAACCGATGGGCTCCCACACCGCCTCAACTAAGAATCCTCAAGGGCCTTTACTATGATAAGGGTTTTAAGTACCCAACTCCAGAGCAGATTCAAGAGATCTGCCTTCATCTGAAACAGTATGGGCAGATCGAGGACAAAAATGTCTTCTTTTGGTTCCAGAACCTCAAGGCTCGGGAGAGGCAGAAGTTGAAGGAATTTCGGAACGTTCCGGTTGGTGGATCTCTCAATCTCAATTTTGGATCCACTAGTTCTACTGATGATGGTAGATCCATTGATCTAAACTTTGGCTCACTGACGTCGCTCTTGGGAAGCGCGCAATTTAACCCTGAAAAGTCGTTAGTAGTATAAGCAAATAGGGATCGTTCTATTCCGGGGATTGAGGGTACACTTGTAATTGTGAAACAAATAAAGAAAAGTATTATTTACAAAAATAAAATAAAGAATATAAATATATACAATTGTATAAACAAATAAAGAATTAAAATAATAAAGTATTATTTACAGAAATAAAATAAAGAATATAAATATATACAAGTAAACACAAATAAGGGGGGGATTAGGATTCTTAAAATTAAAATTAAAATAAATAAAATAAATAAAACGTAAAAACATATATACAAGGGTGGAACGTAAGGAACAAAGATCAAAATCAATTCCATGTAATCAAATTCGATTCAAACCCTATAATTGTTCTTCCAAGTCATGAGAGAGGAGTTGATCATGTGAAACATTCGAAAGCAAATGAATTCCCATTTTTTACTTTTCAATGCTAATTAACCTAAGCAAAAGCACCTAGATTAATCCTATCAAACATGCAATCAAACCCTAGAAAGCTAGTCAATCATGTCATGTTTAACGCATTACACATAGTGAAAGGCTATCAACTCAAGTGTACAACTTAGTATGGAAAAGTCCACCTAATTGCAATTCTCTTTAATTAAATTCGGTCTTTGCACAAAACCTTTACTACTTTGATTCAAGTTTACACAAAACGAAAAGTCGATTTCATGTTCTTAAACCTAGCACCATTCATATCAAAACCCTACGTGTTTGCAACCACATAAGATTAAAATACAAAAGTTATCTATAACGCAAATTTAATTAAACAAACTCACATAAGCAACTCTCGAATCACAATATATGAATCTGAAAATTCTCAATTAATCATAAAGCAACATAAAAATCAACATAAAGAAATTACAACTTTATTTCAAAACATATAAACGGGCTTTAAACTTTGCCCTTAACATTATTTGTTAACTAGAATTCATAGTCTTACAAAATCAAACAAAGAAAACAAGAGAAAGGATATAATACACCTTGAAAGATGAATGATAAAGCCTTGAGACGAAGAACTTGAAGATCCTTGAAAGCAAGCAATCTTCTAGGGACGACACAAGGGTGGATGGCGGTTAGGAAATTGATGTATTGCATGGCTTCTCTTTCTCTTGGCTTGAAAATGAAGAACAAGAAAACTAGAGAATGAAAAAGAAAAATGGAAAGGAAATGGAGAGACAAAGAAGATGAGATGGATGAAGGAAGATATGTTGGAAATGGTGAGACAAGGAGATGAAATGGATGAAGGAATGTAACTAAGGAAAATGGAGAGGAAATGGTGAGACAAGGAGATGAAATGGATGAAGGAATGTAACTAAGGAAAATGGAGAGGAAATGGTGAGACAAAGAAGATGAGATGGATGAAGGAATTGGTGATTGAGAGTGAGAGGAGAAGGTGTTTAAATAGGGAAGAAAAAGAAGAGTGAAATGATGAGATGAAGAAAAATAATGAAAGTGGAGTATGAGAGTGGTTTGTAAAATATGTAAAAGATGAGGTAATGATGAAAGCAAAGCATGAAGGTGAATAAATGTGGAAGTGATGATGATCTTTTAGGGTAGAAAAATTGTATCCAAGGAAAAAGAAATGCTTTCTTCATATGGGTGGGAAACATGAATATGTGGTGTTGAGCTGTTTTCAGGTCAGTTTCTTCCCCTTTATTCCTTCAATTATTTCTCCATCAAAACTTCAGAATGAGCCTTCGACTTCTTCATAAAAAATGTTCCACTATGAGTGTATATCATCCTCACAAATTTTCAGAGCTTTATTCCATGTGGTTGGGCCGGAAATGCTGCTGGACCTCTTACAGGTCCAGTTTTCCGGTTTTGCTTCTGTAGAAAATTGGGCTGATTGTTTGAAGGCCTTCCACTCATATTTTTCTCTGGCACTCTTCATAATAAATGATCCTTTGGGTGTCTAGAATGGATCTGGAAGGTTTCAGCTCATTTGAAGTTCATTTGGTCAGGCGGCCGCTCCTTCTTCTTTGCTTGGCTTGGTTTCTCCTAGCCGGAGTAAGAAAATATTCAAGGTTGACTTTTTAGTGCATTTTCATTCTTCTCCATCATTTCTAGGTAATTATGGACGTAACACTCATTTCTTCTTCATCTACTCCAATGTACCTAAAAATAGAAATTAAGTTAAAAATCGATTCGTTAAGGAATAACTAAGCAAAATGTGAGGAATTAACATTTAAAATATCACATTAAAATGCGCCTATCAAATTCCCCCACACTTAGCTTTTGCTAGTCCCTTAGCAAAACAAAACAAAAAAATCCAAAACAGAACAAAGACTTGACAAAAAGCAAGTAAATGACTCTATTGCTCCTAACTGTTGTCTCAGAGACTCCAAACTCATGGCTTTCACGTTAAACACTTAATCAAAATCACAAAGATAATTCCATGGTTAATAAACCTGTGACATTCATATGACTAAGCAAGATATGGAGAACTTAAGTTATACAGTGAATGATAGCATGTTTCGAACAAGTCCAATCCAAACTTACAGGGCATACTCTCGATTTTTCTCTCAGAAATGGCTATGCTTAAAAGCTTCACACTCAAGTATATGCAAGAGAACAAATTGTAAGGCAACAAACAGCTTGCATATTTCATCAATAAACACATTTTGTGAAGAATTTTTAAAGACCTCATGAAATGACTAAGTGCACAAATGGACCTAAACCATAAGCTCGACTGCGTAACTGACTCCACTAACCAAAGATTGCCCATCTCAAGGATCAAGTTAGCACTTAAAACAGGTTGTAATGGGGATAAGCTAGGGTTTTCGAAATGAAGATTAAGGATACAAAAAATCCTAAGGACCGAGCAGAGCATATAAGGACCACCTTATGTCATCATTTTTGTAGACCAAATATCATTGTTTTGGGCCAAACCTTCACTCTAACCAACATGGGAATGGACAAAGGCGTAATTTTCAACTTTGAGCCTTCTACAAATTTACAAGTCCAAAACCACACTTCAACATTTTCCCAAGAGTTTTCTTTTCAATTTTTTTCTTCTCTTTTGCCGCTTTTCTTTCTTTCTTTCTTTTTTTTTTCAAGGCAAAATTTTTTTTTTCTTGGATTTTTCCCACCCCATACTTGTCTTTCATCGTCACCCCTACATACTATGTCATGCTCTACTAAGTCCTTAAGACAAGGGTAGAGATATCCTGTACTAAGCTCATGGTAGGGTAGTGAGGGTGATGAAACAAAGGTTTTCAACGTAGGCTCAAAGGGGTTCATTCTAAGGAGTCCCACGACGGGCACAATTGGGGACACATGCTTGTTTGGCTTTGGTGGTTACCCTAATGCCTTATATCCTATCCAGGATCAGTGCATATTATGGCATACAAGTTTTGACAGTCACAACAGTCGAGTTCTAGTATTCTCTAGTCCATTAAAATCTATGGCACATGATCATTGGATTTTCAAAGAATGATGAGGTTTTGCAAATACAGCCACGAAATTCTGGAATTATCAATTAAGCACTCGAAAAGAAAGTATTTTAGCTCAATAGCTCACTTCGGGTCAAATGAATTAGACTTAATCCTAGCATGCTTAATGAACCAAGTTACAATCCTATCTCAAATCTTCATACAAGCATCACAATGTCGATTAACCACAGAATTCAATTAAGTTCTATTTTGATTGTGAAAACCTTCAGCCATGAATTCAGAGACATGTTCATCCTAGACGTTAGGAGCATCCTAAGACTCAAACAAACAAAAACACTCTAAAACCAACATTTTTTTTTTTTTTACAATTTAATTTAATTTCAACACTTAGGTACGGGAACAGGGAGTCTCGATGTGCAATGGGACTGAAACAGCTACCCTTTTTCAAGACTATGTTTAATCCAATATACCTTAGTGTATCACAACATTTTCTTTTGTTAATCACTTTTTTGTTTCTTTTTTTTTCTTTATATACTAACTACTAAAAACACAACAAAGCAATAATCCGTCCCCCATACTTAATTCATGCATTGTCCTCAATGTATAAACAAATATAAATCATGCAAAGCATAAATCAAGCATAGAAGAGAAAATGAACACAACGAAACCTAAAACAACTTAAAATTCATGAAAATAAAATAGAAGGAAGAGTTCAAGAAAGCAAATCTGCGTTTGATGGCTCCTCCACAGATACGGTTGAAATGGGTTGCCTCCCATGCAGCGCTTAATGTTTAAAGTCTTTCAGCCTAGACTTGTACCTCCATTTACTCCTTTGGAGGAGCGGTATGCGGGCGAGTGGCAGCCCTTTTGCTGGTTTCAGCTTCCTGAGGAGGGTCCTCATGGTGTGATGCAGTAGCGTCCTTGCGAGGAAACCCAGGAGGATAACTCTGCAAGTTATTGACTTCCTGAGCAAGCTTGTTTATTGCAGTGTGACAGCGGATCAAAGAGCAGTTCATCTCAGAGATGTAATCGATCATGCAATTGACTCTCCAATCTGTCACCATAATACCATCGCGGAGAGAGGAACGCAAATCATCAATCAAATCCGACAAGCTTTCCAGGGTGGCCACAGGCCGAGGAGCACGAGTAGCTGGTGAGGAAGAAGACTCTCCGGGATGCAGTCTGGGAGAGCGACGAGGCAGAGGAGGGGGACTGCGGGTACGCTCACGGATAGGACGATGGTCCCATGGACGAGTAAGCCCAGCTCTAGTGGCCGCTTGACGACCTTCTTCTTCCAAAGAGAGAACACGGCTTTGATTGACGCCCCTGCGAGGGGTAACCTTGGTTCGAGCCATGAGGAAGTAGAAGGAATTTGAAACTGCACGCTTAGACAAACCTTAGTAAAATCTGGAGGAGACAAAAAAGGATGTATATGTAAAGCACAAAATAGGGTAGAAATCTCAACAGGCACACGGTTTTAACAAAGCTTCTCCTGGAAGGAGAAGAGTTATGATAGTTCACGGCCCAAGAAACTCCCCCACGTGTAAATATTCCTTTCTTTTCCTGGATTTATGGCATGCTTTCGGCTATAGCTTGTCTGTCACGGATCCTCGAGATTCGTTTGATTCCCCCACGCGTCCTTTCTTTTCCTTGATTCACGGCAATTAAACCTGCTTTCGGCTGTAGCTTATCTGTCACAGCTCCTCGAGATCAGTTTGGTTCCCCCACGTGTCCTTCACGAGCCAACAGCTTTTCCGTGTTTTCGGGTGACTTTAATCCAACGCGTAGATTTAATCTCAGAGATCGTCGATCCAACGGTGGAGATCTGCTCACTCGTTCTATAAATAGGTGCATTCTGAGCGACTGTTCACTCCAAAAGAAAATTCTTCCGAGTTCCAGTCTTTCTCTCTCAACCCTTCAGCCTTTCTTTCGAAACTCAAATCCTTTCTTCATCAACATGGAACCACAAACTCTGCAACTAATGGAGCAACAGACCCAGCAACAAATCGAGGATGGAGGAAACAACCAAGCAGCCGGGACTAATAACCGGTGGGCTCCCACACCGCCTCAACTAAGAATCCTCAAGGGCCTTTACTATGATAAGGGTTTTAAGTACCCAACTCCAGAGCAGATTCAAGAGATATGCCTCCATCTGAAACAGTATGGGCAGATCGAGGACAAAAACGTCTTCTTTTGGTTCCAGAACCTCAAGGCTCGTGAGAGGCAGAAGTTGAAGGAATTTCGGAACGTTCCGGTTGGTGGATCTCTCGATCTCAATTTTGGATCCACTAGTTCTACTGATGATGGTAGATCCATTGATCTAAACTTTGGGTCACGTGCCGGCTATGGTGTTGACCCATATTCCTCCTCACCCTTCAACACTAATACCAGTACTACCTCCTTTGGCACAACAGGAGGACAATCTTTCATGGAACAACGAGGAGGAGATCACCAGGAGATTGAAACCCTTCCACTATTCCCCATGCATGGTGAGGACATCTTTGGCAACATGAAGACTACTTCCGAGGGAGGTAGCGGCTATGGCGGTGACTCTCGCATTTCCCTTGAGCTCAGCCTCAACTCCTACGGAGATGCAGACATGGTTTAGTATAGAGTATTTTTATTATTATTATTTTTAAATTTTTTTTTTTTTTTTTTTTTGTAAATAGCTGAATTTAATAAGACTGAATGAATGCAGTTTTTTTTTTTTTTATATATAAAGGACTCAAAAAATAAAAGACAAATATAAATATATATTGGACTCAAAATGAAAGACAAAAATATAAATCTCTTCCCCCACACTTAAATATTGCATTATCTTCAATGTAATCAATTAAAAGCATGCAATGAAATAAGTAAGCATATGATGCGCTCTTGGGAAGCGCGCAATTTAACCCTTAAAATATCGTTAGTAGTATAAGCAAATAGGGATCGTTCTATTCCGGGGATTGAGGGTACACTTGTAATTGTGAAACAAATAAAGAAAAGTATTATTTACAAAAATAAAATAAAGAATAGAAATATATACAAGTAACAAAATAAAAAGGGAGGGGGGTTTAAGAATTATAGAATTGAAAATTAAGATAAATAAAATAAAGAAAATGTAAAAACATATATACAAGGGTGGATCGCAAGGAACAAAGATCAAAACCACATCCATATGTAAGAAATCCAATTACAATTCCTATAGTTGATTTTAAATGTCATGAGAGAGGAGTTGATCATGTGAAACATTCGAAAGCAAATGATTTCCCATATTTTACTTTTCAATGCTAATTAACCTAAGCGAAAGCACCTAGATTAATCCTATCAAACATGCAATCAAGCCCTAGAAAGCTAGTCAATCATGACATGTTCAACGCATTAGACATAGAGAAAGGCTATCAACTCAAGTGTACAACTTAGTATGGAAAAGTCCACCTAATTGCAATCCTCTTTAATTAAATTCGGTCTTTGCACAAAACCTTTACTACTTTGATTCAAGTTTACACAAAACGAAAAGTCGATTTCATGTTCTTAAACCTAGCACCAATTATATCAAAACCCTAAGTGTTTGCAACCACATAAGATTAAAATACAAAAGTTTTCTATCATGCAAATTTAATTAAACAAACCCACATAAGCAACATAAAAATCAACATATAGAAATCACAACTTTATCTCAAAACATATAAACGGGCTTTAAACTTTGCCCTTAACATTATTTGTTAACTAGAATTCATAGTTCTACAAATCTAAACAAAGAAAACCAAAAGAAATTACAAGGAAAAAGATAGAATTACACCATGAGGGGAGATGAAGATGGAGAGCTTGAACGTTGGAATCTTGAATCTTGGAAGCAAGTCTTCAAGGTGGATGATGGAGGCTATGTCCTCACGGCTTCTTCTTCTTCTCTTTACTTGAAAATGCAAAACTAAGAACTAGAGAATGGAAAAGGAAAATGGAGAGGAAATGGAGAGACAAAGAAGATGAGATGGATGAAGGAATGTGTGACTAAGGAAAATGGAGAGGAAATGGTGAGACAAGAAGATGAAATGGATGAAGGAATTGGTGACTAAGGAAAATGGAGAGGAAATGGTGAGACAAGAAGATGAAATGGATGAAGGAATATGTTTTAGAATGAGAGGAGAAAGTGTTTATATAGGGAAGAAAAAGAAGAGTGAAATGATGAGTGGAAGAAAATAATGAAAGTGGAGTATGAAAGTGATTTGTAAAATATGGAAAAGAAAGAGAAATGATGAAATGAAAGCAAAACATGAAGGTGCAGCAACATGGAAGTGATGATGATCTATTAAAGAGATTGTAGAAAAAATATATCCAAGGAAAAAGAGAAAAGCATCTAGCTTTCTTCATGTGGGTGGGAAACATGAATATGTGGTGTTGAGCTGTTTTCAGGTCAGTTTCTTCCCCTTTATTCCTTCAATTATTTCTCCAACAAGACTTCATTATATGCCTTTGACTTCTTCATATGAAATGTTCCACTATGAGTGTAGATCATCCTGACAAATTTTCAGAGCTTCAATCCATGTGGTTGGGCCGGAAATGCTGCTGGACCTCTTACAGGTCCAGTTTTCCGGTTTTGCTTCTGTAGAAAATTGGGCTGATTGTTTGAAGGCCTTCCACTCATATTTTTCTCTGGCACTCTTCATAAGAAATGATCCTTTGGGTGTCTAGAATGGATCTGGAAGGTTTCAGCTCATTTGAAGTTCATTTGGTCAGGCGGCCGCTCCTTCTTCCTTGCTTGGCTCTGATTCTCCTAGCCGGAGTAAGAAAATATTCAAGGTTGACTTTTTAGTGCATTTTCATTCTTCTCCATCATTTCTAGGTAATTATGGACCTAATGCTCATTTCACCTTCATTTACTCCAATGTACCTAAAAATAGAAATTGAATTAAAATCGATTCAGTTAAGGAATTAACTAAGCAAAATGTGAGGAATTAACTATTAAAATATCACATTAAAATGCTCCTATCAGCATATAGGGATGAAATTTACGAAAATAACAACTAAAACAAATAAGCAAAAACGAAAAATAAAAGATAAGGATAAAGAAAGCAAATCTGATTTGCATGGGTTGCCTCCCAAGTAGCGCTTGTATTTTACGTCTTGCAGCCAGACGGTACCTACATTAAATAAAGTTAGTAACTATAATTAACAAAGAAATACAAAATAAAAACAAGTATAACTATTAATTACAAACTACAAGTAAAATTAACAAGTATATTGTACAAAAGACACAAGTTAAGTACAAGTGAGTATAAAACGTGAAAAGTATTTTTACAAGTTTAAAGTGTGAAACAACAAAATAATTTACACGTATAGAGTATTCACAAGTATTTCTTTTATTATAAACATTATTGATATCGAACCAAATTCCAAGCGGTAAATCAAGTGGACGTGCGGCCCAAGTATAGTCGCCTAGACACAAACTCCCTTTCAAATCGTTTGGGCAACCTTACTGAAATGGCCAGGTGGGGGAGGACGAACACGAGAGGAAAAATCCATTTTGGCATGAGCTACTCCCACATTGTGGTTTAGGCCCATTTGCAAGCACTTCTGGATTCAAAAACCCGTCATGAACGTTGTCCCCTTCCTAGACACCATTCCACATAGGCTATGCTTACTAAGATGAAAAAGTTCATAAGTGTGAAGACAGTTCAACAAGTGTTAATAAAGGCCGCCCTCAACCTTAAGGGACCTGAGCTAGGTACCAATAAGGGGTTTAGGCCAATATTAACAAAAGAGACTTCACCTATTCCTCTCAATTTACAACCTACAATTAAAATTCGTGTTCAATAATATAAATAACATCCTAGTTAATTTTAAACTAAGTTTCAAACAATTTTTAAACAACAAATATATACAATAAATGACAGAATTTAACAAGTGATTTTTCAATCCCCGGCAACGGCGCCAAAAATTGACGTCGCTCTTGGGAAGCGCGCAATTTAACCCTGAAAAGTCGTTAGTAGTATAAGCAAATAGGGATCGTTCTATTCCGGGGATTGAGGGTACACTTGTAATTGTGAAACAAATAAAGAAAACTATTATTTACAAAAATAAAATAAAGAATATAAATATATACAATTGTATAAACAAATAAAGAATTAAAATAATAAAGTATTATTTACAGAAATAAAATAAAGAATATAAATATATACAAGTAAACACAAATAAGGGGGGATTAGGATTCTTAAAATTAAAATTAAAATAAATAAAATAAATAAAACGTAAAAACATATATACAAGGGTGGAACGTAAGGAACAAAGATCAAAATCAATTCCATGTAATCAAATTCGATTCAAACCCTATAATTGTTCTTCCAAGTCATGAGAGAGGAGTTGATCATGTGAAACATTCGAAAGCAAATGAATTCCCATTTTTTACTTTTCAATGCTAATTAACCTAAGCAAAAGCACCTAGATTAATCCTATCAAACATGCAATCAAACCCTAGAAAGCTAGTCAATCATGTCATGTTTAACGCATTACACATAGTGAAAGGCTATCAACTCAAGTGTACAACTTAGTATGGAAAAGTCCACCTAATTGCAATTCTCTTTAATTAAATTCGGTCTTTGCACAAAACCTTTACTACTTTGATTCAAGTTTACACAAAACGAAAAGTCGATTTCATGTTCTTAAACCTAGCACCATTCATATCAAAACCCTACGTGTTTGCAACCACATAAGATTAAAATACAAAAGTTATCTATAACGCAAATTTAATTAAACAAACTCACATAAGCAACTCTCGAATCACAATATATGAATCTGAAAATTCTCAATTAATCATAAAGCAACATAAAAATCAACATAAAGAAATTACAACTTTATTTCAAAACATATAAACGGGCTTTAAACTTTGCCCTTAACATTATTTGTTAACTAGAATTCATAGTCTTACAAAATCAAACAAAGAAAACAAGAGAAAGGATATAATACACCTTGAAAGATGAATGATAAAGCCTTGAGACGAAGAACTTGAAGATCCTTGAAAGCAAGCAATCTTCTAGGGACGACACAAGGGTGGATGGCGGTTAGGAAATTGATGTATTGCATGGCTTCTCTTTCTCTTGGCTTGAAAATGAAGAACAAGAAAACTAGAGAATGAAAAAGAAAAATGGAAAGGAAATGGAGAGACAAAGAAGATGAGATGGATGAAGGAAGATATGTTGGAAATGGTGAGACAAGGAGATGAAATGGATGAAGGAATGTAACTAAGGAAAATGGAGAGGAAATGGTGAGACAAGGAGATGAAATGGATGAAGGAATGTAACTAAGGAAAATGGAGAGGAAATGGTGAGACAAAGAAGATGAGATGGATGAAGGAATTGGTGATTGAGAGTGAGAGGAGAAGGTGTTTAAATAGGGAAGAAAAAGAAGAGTGAAATGATGAGATGAAGAAAAATAATGAAAGTGGAGTATGAGAGTGGTTTGTAAAATATGTAAAAGATGAGGTAATGATGAAAGCAAAGCATGAAGGTGAATAAATGTGGAAGTGATGATGATCTTTTAGGGTAGAAAAATTGTATCCAAGGAAAAAGAAATGCTTTCTTCATATGGGTGGGAAACATGAATATGTGGTGTTGAGCTGTTTTCAGGTCAGTTTCTTCCCCTTTATTCCTTCAATTATTTCTCCATCAAAACTTCAGAATGAGCCTTCGACTTCTTCATAAAAAATGTTCCACTATGAGTGTATATCATCCTCACAAATTTTCAGAGCTTTATTCCATGTCGTTGGGCCGGAAATGCTGCTGGACCTCTTACAGGTCCAGTTTTCCGGTTTTGCTTCTGTAGAAAATTGGGCTGATTGTTTGAAGGCCTTCCACTCATATTTTTCTCTGGCACTCTTCATAATAAATGATCCTTTGGGTGTCTAGAATGGATCTGGAAGGTTTCAGCTCATTTGAAGTTCATTTGGTCAGGCGGCCGCTCCTTCTTCTTTGCTTGGCTTGGTTTCTCCTAGCCGGAGTAAGAAAATATTCAAGGTTGACTTTTTAGTGCATTTTCATTCTTCTCCATCATTTCTAGGTAATTATGGACGTAACACTCATTTCTTCTTCATCTACTCCAATGTACCTAAAAATAGAAATTAAGTTAAAAATCGATTCGTTACGGAATAACTAAGCAAAATGTGAGGAATTAACATTTAAAATATCACATTAAAATGCGCCTATCACTCACGTGTCGGCTATGGTGTTGATGGATCGATCATGGAACAACGAGGAGAATATCACCAGGAGATTGAAACCCTTCCACTGTTCCCCATGCATGGTGAGGACATCTTTGGCAACATGAAGACTACTTCCGAGGGAGGTAGCGGTTATGGCGGTGGCTCTCGCATTTCCCTTGAGCTCAGCCTCAACTCCTACGGAAATGCAGACATAGCTTAGTATAGAGTATTTTAATTATTATTATTATTATTATTTTTTTTAATTATTATTATTTTTTTTTTTTTGTAAATAGCTGAATTTAATAAGACTAAATAAATGCAGTTTTTTTTTTTAATATATATGACTCAAAAATAAAAGACAAAAATATATATAGGACTCAAAATGAAAAAAAATATAAATCCCTTCCCCCACACTTAAATATTGCATTATCCTCAATGTAATCAATTAAAAGCATGCAATGAAATAAGTAAGCATAGATAGAAGACATTTACGAAAACAAATCCTAAAATAAAAACAATAGAGAAAAAAAATGAAAAATAAAAAGAAATAGGGAAAGAGAAAGCAAATCTGATTATATTCTGAATTGGGTTGCCTCCCAAGTAGCGCTTGTATTTTACGTCTTGCAGCCAGACGGTACCTACATTAAATAAAGTTAGTAACTATAATTAACAAAGAAATACAAAATAAAAACAAGTATAACTATTAATTACAAACTACAAGTATAATTAACAAGTATATTGTACAAAAGACACAAGTTAAGTACAAGTGAGTATAAAACGTGAAAAGTATTTTTACAAGTATAATGTGTGAAACAAAATAATTTACATGTATAGAGTATTCACAAGTATTTCTTTTATTATAAACATTATTGATATCGAATCAAATTCCAAGCGGTAAATCAAGTGGACGTGCGGCCCAAGTATAGTCGCCTAGACACAAACTCCCTTTCAAATCGTTTGGGCAACCTTACTGAAATGGCCAGGTGGGGGAGGACGAACACGAGAGGAAAAATCCATTTTGGCATGAGCTACTCCCACATAGTGGTTTAGGCCCATTTGCAAGCACTTCTGGATTCAAAAACCCGTCATGAACGTTGTCCCCTTCCTAGACACCATTCCACATAGGCTATACTTACTAAGATGAAAAAGTTCATAAGTGTGAAGACAGTTCAACAAGTGTTAATAAAGGCCGCCCTCAACCTTAAGGGACCTGAACTAGGTACCAATAAGGGGTTTAGGCCAATATTAATAAAAGAGACTTCACCTATTCCTCTCAATATACAACCTACAATTAAAATTCGTGTTCAATAATATAAATAATATTTAAACTAAGTTTTAAACAATTTATATACAACAAATATATACAATAAATGACACAATTTAGCAAGTGATTTTTCAATCCCCGGCAACGGCGCCAAAAATTGATGCGCTCAAAAGCAAGCGCATAATTTAACCCTGAAAATATCGTTAGTAGTATAAGTAAGTAGGGATCGTTCTATTCCGGGGATTGAGGGTACACCTGTCATTGTGAAACAAATAAAGAAAATTATTATTTACAAAAATAAAATAAAGAATATAAATATATACAATTGTATAAACAAATAAAGAATTAAAATAATAAAGTATTATTTACAAAAATAAAATAAAGAATAAATATATACAAGTAAACACAAATAAAGGGGGGGGGGATTAGGAATTATAGAATTGAAAATTAAGATAAATAAAATAAAGAAAATGTAAAAACATATATACAATGGTGAATCGCAAGGAACAAAGATCAAAACCACATCCATATGCAAGAAATCCAATTACAATTCCTATAGTTGATTTTAAATGTCATGAGAGAGGAGTTGATCATGTGAAACATTCGAAAGCAAATGATTTCCCATATTTTACTTTTCAATGCTAATTAACCTAAGCGAAAGCACCTAGATTAATCCTATCAAACATGCAATCAAGCCCTAGAAAGCTAGTCAATCATGACATGTTCAACGCATTAGACATAGAGAAAGGCTATCAACTCAAGTGTACAACTTAGTATGGAAAAGTCCACCTAATTGCAATCCTCTTTAATTAAATTCGGTCTTTGCACAAAACCTTTACTACTTTGATTCAAGTTTACACAAAACGAAAAGTCGATTTCATGTTCTTAAACCTAGCACCAATTATATCAAAACCCTAAGTGTTTGCAACCACATAAGATTAAAATACAAAAGTTTTCTATCATGCAAATTTAATTAAACAAACCCACATAAGCAACATAAAAATCAACATATAGAAATCACAACTTTATCTCAAAACATATAAACGGGCTTTAAACTTTGCCCTTAACATTATTTGTTAACTAGAATTCATAGTTCTACAAATCTAAACAAAGAAAACCAAAAGAAATTACAAGGAAAAAGATAGAATTACACCATGAAGGGAGTGGATGATGAAGAGCTTGAGACGTTGATCTTGAATCTTTAAAGCAAGACTTCACTATCACGGCACAAGGTGGATGATGACGGCTAGGAGGCTTCATGGCTTCTTCTTCTCTTCTTCTCTTTGCTTAAAAATGCAGAAACTTAAAACTAGAGAATGGAGAGAAAAATGGAAAGGAAATGGAGAGACAAAGAAGATGAGATGGATGAAGGAATTGGTCTAGGAAAATGGAAAGGAAATGGTGAGACAAAGAAGATGGAATGGATGAAGGAATTGGTGACTAAGGAAAATGGAGAGGAAATGGTGAGACAAGGAGATGAAATGGATGAAGGAATGTGTGGGAAAATGGAAAGGAAATGGAGAGACAAAGAAGATGAGATGGATGAAGGAATTGGTGTCATGAGAGTGAGAGGAGAAGTGTATTTATAGCCCAAAAAATGATGAATGGAGGGTGGAGATGAACATAAATGAAGGGCTAGATATGTTAGACAAATTTGTAAAAAATATCTTCCCACTTGTTTTTCACTTGTTCAACTTGAATTGATTTTCCTCCTCAAGATTTTCCACTTGGTTGCAACTTTGATTTTCCTCCTCAAGATTTTCCACTTGCTTGCAACTTTGATTTTCCTCCTCAAGATTTTCCACTTGGTTGCAACTTTGATTTTCCTCCTCAAGATTTTCCACTTAGTTGCAACTTTGATTTTCCTCCTCAAGATTTTCCACTTGCTTGGAGGTCCTAAAAATAGAAACTAATAAGAAAAATAGAAACTTTCCTAAAATGAAAAATGGCAACTTACTAAAAATGATAAATAGAAACTACAAAAATATAAACTTTCTACAAATACGAACTTTCCCAATCAAAGAATGGAAACTTTCCTAAACAGGATTTTAATAAGGAAATAACGTAAGAAATGTAGGGAAATGCAGTTAAAACGTCGCATTAAAATGCTCCTATCATCAAGTAAATGCAAGAGAACAAATTGTAAGGCAACAAACAACTTGCATATTTCATCAATAAACACATTTTGTGAAGAATTTTTAAAAACCTCATGAAATGACTAAGTGCACAAATGGACCTAAACCATAAGCTCGACTGCGTAACTGACTCCACTAACCAAAGACTGCCCATCTCAAGGATCAAGTCAGCACTTAAAACAGGTTGTAATGGGGCTAAGCTAGGGTTTTCGAAATGAAGATTAAGGATACAAAAAAATCCTAAGGACCTAGCAGAGCATATAAGGACCACCTTATGTCATCATTTTTGTAGACCAAATATCATTGTTTTGGGCCAAACCTTCACTATAACCAACATGGCAATGGACAAAGGCATAATTTTCAATTTTGAGCCTTCTACAAATTTGCAAGTCCAAAACCACACTTCAACATTTTCCCAAGAGTTTTCTTTTCAATTTTTCTTCTCTTTTGCCGCTTTTCTTTCTTTCTTTCTTTCTTTTTTTTTTCAAGGCAAATTTTTTTTTCTTTTTTTTCTTCTTGGATTTTCCCCACCCCACACTTGTCTTTCATCGTCACCCCTACAGACTATGTCATGCTCTACTAAGTCCTTAAGACAAGGGTAGAGATATCCTGTACTAAGCTCATGGTAGGGTAGTGAGGGTGATGAAACAAAGGTTTTCAACGTAGGCTCAAAGGGGTTCATTCTAAGGAGTCCCACGACGGGCACAATTGGGGACACATGCTTGTTTGGCTATGGTGGTTACCCTAATGCCTTCTATCCTATCCAGGATCAGTGCATATTATGGCATACAAGTTTTGACAGTCATAACAGTCGAGTTCTAGTATTCTCTAGTCCATTAAAATCTATGGCACATGATCATTGGATTTTCAAAGAATGATGAGGTTTTGCAAATACAGCCACGAAATTCTGGAATTATCAATTAAGCACTTGAAAAGAAAGTATTTTAGCTCAATAGCTCACTTCGGGTCAAATGAATTAGACTTAATCCTAGCATGCTTAATGAACCAAGTTACAATCCTATCTCAAATCTTCATACAAGCATCACAATGTCGATTAACCACAGAATTCAATTAAGTTCTATTTTGATTGTGAAAACCTTCAGCCATGAATTCAGAGACATGTTCATCCTAGACGTTAGGAGCATCCTAAGACTCAAACAAACAAAAACACTCTAAAACCAACATTTTTTTTTTTTACAATTTAATTTAATTTCAACACTTAGGTACGGGAACAGGGAGTCTCGATGTGCAATGGGACTGAAACAGCTACCCTTTTTCAAGACTATGTTTAATCCAATATACCTTAGTGTATCACAACATTTTCTTTTGTTAAACACATTTTTTTTCTTTTTTTTTTTCTTTATATACTAACTACTAAAAACACAACAAAGCAATAATCTGTCCCCCATACTTATTTCATGCATTGTCCTCAATGTATAAACAAATATAAATCATGCAAAGCATAAATCAAGCATAGAAGAGAAAATGAACACAACGAAACCTAAAACAACTTAAAATTCATGAAAATAAAATAGAAGGAAGAGTTCAAGAAAGCAAATCTGCGTTTGATGGCTCCTCCACAGATACGGTTGAAATGGGTTGCCTCCCATGCAGCGCTTAATGTTTAAAGTCTTTCAGCCTAGACTTGTACCTCCATTTACTCCTTTGGAGGAGCGGTATGCGGGCGAGTGGCAGCCCTCTTGCTGGTTTCAGCCTTCGGAGGCGGGTCCTCATGTTGTGATGCAGTAGCGTCCTTGCGAGGAAACCCAGGAGGATAACTCTGCAAGTTATTGACTTCCTGAGCAAGCTTGTTTATTGCAGTGTGACAGCGGATCAAAGAGCAGTTCATCTCAGAGATGTAATCGATCATGCAATTGACTCTCCAATCTGTCACCATAATACCATCGCGGAGAGAGGAACGCAAATCATCAATCGAATCCGACAATCTTTCCAGGGTGGCCATAGGCCGAGGAGCACGAGCAGCTGGTGAGGAAGAAGACTCTCCGGGATGCAGTCTGGGAGAGCGACGAGGCAGAGGAGGGGGACTGCGGGTACGCTCACGGATAGGACGATGGTCCCATGGACGAGTAAGCCCAGCTCTAGTGGCCGCTTGACGACCTTCTTCTTCCAAAGAGAGAACACGGCGTTGATTGAGGCCCCTGCGAGGGGTTACCTTGGTTCGAGCCATGAGGAAGTAGAAGGAATTTGAAACTGCACGCTTAGACAAACCTTAGTAAAATCTGGAGGAGACAAAAAAGGATGTATATGTAAAGCACAAAATAGGGTAGAAATCTCAACAGGCACACGGTTTTAACAAAGCTTCTCCGGGAAGGAGAAGAGTTATGATAGTTCACGGCCCAAGAAACTCCCCCACGTGTAAATATTCCTTTCTTTTCCTGGATTTATGGCATGCTTTCGGCTATAGCTTGTCTGTCACGGATCCTCGAGATTCGTTTGATTCCCCCACGCGTCCTTTCTTTTCCTTGATTCACGGCAATTAAACCTGCTTTCTGCTGTAGCTTGTCTGTCACAGCTCCTCGAGATTCGTTTGGTTCCCCCACGTGTCTTCCACGCACCAACAGCTTTTCCGTGTTTTCGGGTGACTTTAATCCAACGCGTAGATTTAATCTCAGAGATCGTCCATCCAACGGTGGAGATCCGCTCACTCGTTCTTTAAATAGGTGCATTCTGAGGGAGCGACTATTCACTCCAAAAGAAAATTCTTCCGAGTTCCAGCCTTTCTCTCTCAACCCTTCAGCCTTTCTTTCGAAACTCAAATCCTTTCTTCATCAACATGGAACCACAAACTCTGCAACTAATGGAGCAACAGACCCAGCAACAAATCGAGGATGGAGGAAACAACCAAGCAGCCGGGACTAATAACTGTTGGGCTCCCACACCTCCTCAACTAAGAATCCTCAAGGGCCTTTACTATGATAAGGGTTTTAAGTACCCAACTCCAGAGCAGATTCAAGAGATCTGCCTACATCTGAAACAGTATGGGCAGATCGAGGACAAAAACGTCTTCTTTTGGTTCCAGAACCTCAAGGCTCGTGAGAGGCAGAAGTTGAAGGAATTTCGGAACGTTCCGGTTGGTGGATCTCTCGATCTCAATTTTGGTTCCACTGGTTCTACTAGTAATGACAGATCCACTGACAGATCCATTGATCTAAACTTTGGGTCACGTGTCGGCTATGGTGCTGATGGATCGATCATGGAACAACGAGGAGAATATCACCAGGAGATTGAAACCCTTCCACTATTCCCCATGCATGGTGAGGACATCTTGGGCAACATGAAGACTACTTCTGAGGGAGGTGGCGGTTATGGCGGTGGCTCTCACATTTCCCTTGAGCTCAGTCTCAACTCCTACAGAGATGCAGACATGGCTTAGTATTATTATTATATATATTTTTTAATTTTTTTTTTGTTTTTTTTTTTTTTGTAAATAGCTGAATTTAATAAGACTGAATGAATGCAATTTTTTTTTTTTAATATTTTTTTTATTTTTTTTATTTTTTATATAAAGGACTCAAAAATAAAAGACAAATATATATATAGGACTCAAAATGAAAGACAAAAATATAAATCTCTTCCCCCACACTTAAATATTGCATTATCCTCAATGTAATCAATTAAAAGCATGCAATGTAATAAGTAAGCATAGATAGAAGACATTTACGAAAACAAATCCTAAAATAAAAACTAAAGAGAAAAATTGAAAAATAAAAAGAAATAGGGAAAGAGAAAGCAAATCTGATTTGCATGGGTTGCCTCCCAAGTAGCGCTTGTATTTTACGTCTTGCAGCCAGACGGTACCTACATTAAATAAAGTTAGTAACTATAATTAACAAAGAAATACAAAATAAAAACAAGCATAACTATTAATTACAAACTACAAGTATAATTAACAAGTATATTGTACATAAGACACAAGTTAAGTATACAAGTGAGTATAAAACGTGAAAAGTATTTTTACAAGTATTAAAGTGTGAAACAACAAAATAATTTACACGTATAGAGTATTCACAAGTATTTCTTTTGTTATAAACATTATTGATATCGAATCAAATTCCAAGCGGTAAATCAAGTGAACGTGCGGCCCAAGTATAGTCGCCTAGACATAAACTCCCTTTCAAATCGTTTGGGCAACCTTACTGAAATGGCCAGGTGGGGAGGACGAACACGAGAGGAAAAATCCATTTTGGCATGAGCTACTCCCACATTGTGGTTTAGGCCCATTTGCAAGCACTTCTGGATTCAAAAACTCGTCATGAACGTTGTCCCCTTCCTAGACACCATTTCACATAGGCTTTCTTACTAAGATGAAAAAGTTCATAAGTGTGAAGACAGTTCAACAAGTGTTAATAAAGGCCGCCCTCAACCTTAAGGGACCTGAGCTAGGTACCTATAAGGGGTTTAGGCCAATATTAACAAAAGAGACTTCACCTATTCCTCTCAATTTACAACCTACAATTAAAATTCATGTTCAATAATATAAATAACATTTAAACTAAGTTTCAAACAATTTATATACAACAAATATATACAATAAATGACACAATATAGCAAGTGATTTTTCAATCCCCGGCAACGGCGCCAAAAATTGATGCGCTCAAAGCGAGCGCATAATTTAACCCTGAAATATCGTTAGTAGTATAAGCAAATAGGGATCGTTCTATTCCGGGGATTGAGGGTACACTTGTAATTGTGAAACAAATAAAGAAAAGTATTATTTACAAAAATAAAATAAAGAATATAAATATATACAATTGTATAAAAAATAAAGAATTAAAATAATAAAGTATTATTTACAAAAATAAAATAAAGAATAAATATATACAAGTAAACACAAATAAGGGGGGGGGTTTAAGAATTATAGAATTGAAAATTAAGATAAATAAAATAAAGAAAATGTAAAAACATATATACAAGGGTGGATCGCAAGGAACAAAGATCAAAACCACATCCATATGTAAGAAATCCAATTACAATTCCTATAGTTGATTTTAAATGTCATGAGAGAGGAGTTGATCATGTGAAACATTCGAAAGCAAATGATTTCCCAAATTTTACTTTTCAATGCTAATTAACCTAAGCGAAAGCACCTAGATTAATCCTATCAAACATGCAATCAAGCCCTAGAAAGCTAGTCAATCATGACATGTTCAACGCATTAGACATAGAGAAAGGCTATCAACTCAAGTGTACAACTTAGTATGGAAAAGTCCACCTAATTGCAATCCTCTTTAATTAAATTCGGTCTTTGCACAAAACCTTTACTACTTTGATTCAAGTTTACACAAAACGAAAAGTCGATTTCATGTTCTTAAACCTAGCACCAATTATATCAAAACCCTAAGTGTTTGCAACCACATAAGATTAAAATACAAAAGTTTTCTATCATGCAAATTTAATTAAACAAACCCACATAAGCAACATAAAAATCAACATATAGAAATCACAACTTTATCTCAAAACATATAAACGGGCTTTAAACTTTGCCCTTAACATTATTTGTTAACTAGAATTCATAGTTCTACAAATCTAAACAAAGAAAACCAAAAGAAATTACAAGGAAAAGATAGAATTACACCATGAAGAGAGTGGATGATGAAGAGCTTGAGACATTGATCTTGAATCTTTAAAGCAAGACTTCACTATCACGGCACAAGGTGGATGATGATGGCTAGGAGGCTTCATGGCTTCTTCTTCTCTTCTTCTCTTTGCTTAAAAATGCAGAAACTTAAAACTAGAGGATGGAGAGAAAAATGGAAAGGAAATGGAGAGGCAAAGAAGATGAGATGGATGAAGGAATTGGTGGGAAAATGAAAACTAAGGAAAATGGAGAGGAAATGGTGAGACAAGGAGATGAAATGGATGAAGGAATGTGTTTTAGAATGAGAGGAGAAGGTGTTTATATAGGGAAGAAAAAGAAGAGTGAAATGATGAGTGGAAGAAAAATAATGAAAGTGGAGTATGAAAGTGATTTGTAAAATATGGAAAAGAAAGAGAAATGATGAAATGAAAGCAAAGCATGAAGGTGCAGTAACATGGAAGTGATGATGATCTATTAAAGAGATTGTAGAAAAAATATATCCAAGGAAAAAGAGAAAAGCATCTAGCTTTCTTCATGTGGGTGGGAAACATGAATATGTGGTGTTGAGCTGTTTTCAGGTCAGTTTCTTCCCCTTTATTCCTTCAATTATTTCTCCAACAAGACTTCATTATATGCCTTTGACTTCTTCATATGAAATGTTCCACTATGAGTGTAGATCATTCTGACAAATTTTCAGAGCTTCAATCCATGTGGTTGGGCCGGAAATTCTGCTGGACCTCTTACAGGTCCAGTTTTCCGGTTTTGCTTCTGTAGAAAATTGGGCTGATTGTTTGAAGGCCTTCCACTCATATTTTTCTCTGGCACTCTTCATAAGAAATGATCCTTTGGGTGTCTAGAATGGATCTGGAAGGTTTCAGCTCATTTGAAGTTCATTTGGTCAGGCGGCCGCTCCTTCTTCCTTGCTTGGCTCTGATTCTCCTAGCCGGAGTAAGAAAATATTCAAGGTTGACTTTTTAGTGCATTTTCATTCTTCTCCATCATTTCTAGGTAATTATGGACCTAACGCTCATTTCACCTTCATTTACTCCAATGTACCTAAAAATAGAAATTGAGTTAAAAATCGATTCGTTAAAGAATTAACTAAGCAAAATGTGAGGAATTAACTATTAAAATATCACATTAAAATGCTCCTATCAAGCATACCCCACAAGCAGAGGGTCCTCCATGGCCTTGAGTAGTCGCCACCTTGTTCACAAGAAGGGTGAGTTTGCTCAATTGATCCGCAATGGCAGGACTAGTGCTCACCTCATTTACCCTACGAGTGGTTTGTCTCACACCCTCATACTGTTGGGAGTTTAGGGCACGATTTGCTATAAGTTCCTTCCCAACCGCAGGTGACTTATCCACAAAAGCTCCTCCAGCTGCAGCATCAAGCATTTGCCTTTCCAAGGGTAAGAGTCCTTCGTAGAAGCATGTAAGTAGGGTCTCATCCTTCATCTGATGTTGAGGGCATTGTGCAAGTAGGGAGTTGAGCCTCTCATAGTAAGCAGAATAGGACTCATCATGGGCTTGCTCAATTCCACTGAGCTTCTTCCTGAGTGTGATGACCTTTGAAGCTGGGAAGTATTTTTCCAAGAAGGCCTTCCTCATTGACAGGACCCGACCCAGGAATCACCCAATTACCTGGATACGAGCCTGCGGGGCCCACATTAAGTGAAATCCTACCGAAAATTCGGCAGAACCTCCCCTAAGTATGGGCTACCCAAAATTTCACAAACCTGGACATGATTTCAACTATATCTTCTACTCAACCTACGATATCAAATTTACAATCCAAGCACATATATTACATCCGAAAAGCTCAAATCCCAACATAATCCTCTGTAAGCAACAACAACCCAAACAACAACCTCCATCAAACTTCAAAGAAAAGGTTTATCAGAGCAACACTAAACTAAGCCGATATCATACAAGGTAGGTTAAGTAATAACCTACGGACAAAAACGGAAGCGCTGATTCCCAAGTTCTTGAGCCTGGACGCAATCTCTGCTAATCTGAAATCTGGGCATTTGAAAACGAAGGGCCCAGGGGAAGACATGTAAAATCTATTAGAGTGAGTGGACAAAACCGAAACTAGAATCAAAACAATTTATGGTATGCTTCCCCATTTCTCTTTTTAACAAAACCATCATGCAGCGATACTTCAGGAAAATTTCCAACTCAATCCTTTTTTCCAAGAAACTCATTTGATTACTAGGAAGGACTGCTTCCTAGGCATCTCATGCCATCGGGGAGGGACTGCCACCCGATGACGCATCGGAAGGGACTGCCAACCGGATAGGAGGCGGTGATTAGTTGGGACTGCCAACTAGCCACAGGTAGTAGACGGGACTGCCGACTAACTACTTCAAGTCATCTGGAAGGGACTGCCAACCAGGTGCGTCGGATGGGACTGCCAACCGAGCTGTAGTCTGGACGGGACTGCCGACCAGACTATTACCTAGAAGGGACTGCCAACTAGGTAAGATACGCATGCGCCAAACTGGCCTCCTTGTCAACTGCTTCCTTTTTAATCCTTTTCTTTCCATAAAATCACATTTCAAAACTTAATGCCATGCTGCATGAATTATTTAAATAAAAATAAAGGTCCACTCACAAGTGAGTCTCGCAGCTAACCCTGCTGCCTGCCTGTGTCCTCCTCGCTCGAGGGCTCAGTACGTCCTGTCACAATTGCATAGGATATAATTAACCATAATAATGAAATACTCTCAAAACAACCAATTCCCCTTGGAATAAGCGTCTATTAATCACAAATTTACAATCTCAATGCCCTCTAACTCATAACCACTCAATCGATTCCTTAACCATTCAATGACTTCACTTAATCTAAACCTTCACAAGGGCCGTTCGATAACTAAATCAATTTAATCTCACTTCCTTCATCACAAAAATACCACCAATTATCATAAAAATCCTTTCCAAACATTTCCACATTCAATCTTAATTTTCCCCATTTCCACTCACAATTCCATCTCTAAAATTTAACTCCTCTCTAAATTTTCTTTTCCAAAACACAATCTCCATTCCAAACTCCTCCACAAAATAGAACAATTTCACAATAACATTGATAGTAAATTATCAAGAGATTCACCCATAAAATTTATAATCCATACTATCCAAAATAACAATAACTACACCAAAATTCCAAAAAAAAACTCAAACCAAACAATCCTCAAGTTTAACACAAAACATCAAAGGTGGAATCCAATTCCAGTCAACCTATTTAGCTCAAAATTATCTCCACAACACCCCCAACAATTCTATACCTGCAATCACATCCAAAACAAGCAGAAAAAGCTGGAAATTCCAAACCCAAACTCAAGAACTCGGATGGAACTGTTCACGCTACTGTTCACGTCCCCAAACACCTTCAATTCTTCCTCCACAGCCCAAAACAAGCTGCAACAAGGTTAGGAACTCGTTCAGTAACTCACCAACAACCAAAACCCAAAGAAATTCGACCGGAAATCGCCGGAAAACCGAGATGGGAGCCAAACTCCGGTTTTCCCCTTTTCTGCAAATTCTCTTCAAAACTCAAAAACTAATGATACCCATGGTGAAAAACTTACATAGCTAGAAGGAGAAGGAAGAGAGGATCACGCCGTGCCCAACGATGCGTCTTGGGGTGGCCGGACGGCGACGAATTCGCCGGAGAAGGGAAGAGCAGCGACGGAAGAAGAAAAAAGAAAATGGGAGGGGGGTGACTCGGGTTCTACCCGTGTTCTCTCTCTTTCCTTTTAATTTTTTTCTGATTCTTTCCCTTTCTCTCTCTCCCATCTGATTTTTAACCCCTCCTTACCACATATAGTACCTCACAAAAAAAGAAAATCAAGCCAAAAATAGAAATTTCTATTTTTGGTCATAACTTTTCCGATATAAATCCAATTTAAACAAACTACGTGTCCACGAACTCGATTTTGAGTATTCTACGACAATCTCAAATAAATTTCCTATTTTACCGGACTAAAGAAAAAGTAATTTCTCGGTCAACCACGGTAAAAAGTAACTAGTAGGTACGGGGCATTACACTCATTGTTTCCCATGATGTAATACGTCCAGCAGGAATCTCATATAGCCAATCTTTGGCTCTGTCAGCTAAGGAGAATGGAAATGCCTTCATCTTCAGAATGTTTTCATCAGCTCCTTGTGGTTGCATGTTTGTACAAACAGACTGAAATTCTCTGATATGCTTGTTAGCATCCTCCATATTAAGGCCATGAAAAATAGGGAGCTTGTGCAACAATCCACTCTTAAGCTCAAACTCTGCTTGTCTTCCAGCTGCAGGGGCAGGGTATACTATGCCTGTAGGGGGTCCTCCTTCAACAGTTGCGGTGGAGAGTTCCCTAATAGATGCCATTCTTTCTTCCTTGACTTCTTCAGGTGGTGGTGAAGGTGGTGGTGTAGAGTTGGACGAAACCACAGGTGAAGGTGAACGTGAAGGAGGAGATGGAGATGGTGTAGGTGATGTAGACTCCTCAGAAAAGTAGGTCCTCTTCCCTTGCTCGTTAAATGTGTACTCTCTGTATGTTGAAGGAGAAGGACTTGTGAACTCAAGGAGTGAAGGACCCTTCAAACGAGCGAGCCTTGCTTCAATTTCCTTTATTTTGGAGGGTCCAAAAGGCTCGGTCATTCATAGGAATCCTGAACATCATTAAAATTTCAAGAAATTAGTAAAGTATAGAATAAGTTAATTACAAATTAGTGATTTATACATCAACTTTACTATTCACGAGTCACTATTGACGCGCCTTTGGGAAGCGCGCAATTTAACCCTGAAATGTCGTTAGTAGTATAAGTAAGTAGGGATCGTTCTATCCGGGGATTGAGGGTACACTTGTAATTGTGAAACAAATAAAGAAAAGTATTATTTACAAAAATAAAATAAAGAATATAAATATATACAATTGTATAAACAAATAAAGAATTAAAATAATAAAGTATTGTTTACAAAAATAAAATAAAGAATAAATATATACAAGTAAACACAAATAAGGGAGGGGGTTTAAGAATTATAGAATTGAAAATTAAGATAAATAAAATAAAGAAAATGTAAAAACATATATACAAGGGTGGATCGCAAGGAACAAAGATCAAAACCACATCCATATGTAAGAAATCCAATTACAATTCCTATAGTTGATTTTAAATGTCATGAGAGAGGAGTTGATCATGTGAAACATTCGAAAGCAAATGATTTCCCATATTTTACTTTTCAATGCTAATTAACCTAAGCGAAAGCACCTAGATTAATCCTATCAAACATGCAATCAAGCCCTAGAAAGCTAGTCAATCATGTCATGTTCAACGCATTAGACATAGAGAAAGGCTATCAACTCAAGTGTACAACTTAGTATGGAAAAGTCCACCTAATTGCAATCCTCGTTAATTAAATTCGGTCTTTGCACAAAACCTTTACTACTTTGATTCAAGTTTACACAAAACGAAAAGTCGATTTCATGTTCTTAAACCTAGCACCAATTATATCAAAACCCTAAGTGTTTGCAACCACATAAGATTAAAATACAAAAGTTTTCTATCATGCAAATTTAATTAAACAAACCCACATAAGCAACATAAAAATCAACATATAGAAATCACAACTTTATCTCAAAACATATAAACGGGCTTTAAACTTTGCCCTTAACATTATTTGTTAACTAGAATTCATAGTTCTACAAATCTAAACAAAGAAAACCAAAAGAAATTACAAGGAAAAAGATAGAATTACACCATGAAGGGAGTGGATGATGAAGAGCTTGAGACGTTGATCTTGAATCTTTAAAGCAAGACTTCACTATCACGGCACAAGGTGGATGATGACGGCTAGGAGGCTTCATGGCTTCTTCTTCTTCTCTTTACTTGAAAATGCAAAACTAAGAACTAGAGAATGGAAAAGGAAAATGGAAAGGAAATGGAGAGACAAAGAAGATGAGATGGATGAAGGAATTTGTGGGAAAATGAAAACTAAGGAAAATGGAGAGGAAATGGTGAGACAAGGAGATGAAATGGATGAAGGAATTTGTGGGAAAATGAAAACTAAGGAAAATGGAGAGGAAATGGTGAGACAAGGAGATGAAATGGATGAAGGAATGTGTTTTAGAATGAGAGGAGAAGGTGTTTATATAGGGAAGAAAAAGAAGAGTGAAATGATGAGTGGAAGAAAAATAATGAAAGTGGAGTATGAAAGTGATTTGTAAAATATGGAAAAGAAAGAGAAATGATGAAATGAAAGCAAAGCATGAAGGTGCAGCAACATGGAAGTGATGATGATCTATTAAAGAGATTGTAGAAAAATATATCCAAGGAAAAGAGAAAAGCATCTAGCTTTCTTCATGTGGGTGGGAAACATGAATATGTGGTGTTGAGCTGTTTTCAGGTCAGTTTCTTCCCCTTTATTCCTTCAATTATTTCTCCAACAAGACTTCATTATATGCCTTCGACTTCTTCATATGAAATGTTCCACTATGAGTGTAGATCATCCTGACAAATTTTCAGAGCTTCAATCCATGTGGTTGGGCCGGAAATGCTGCTGGACCTCTTACAGGTCCAGTTTTCCGGTTTTACTTCTGTAGAAAATTGGGCTGATTGTTTGAAGGCCTTCCACTCATATTTTTCTCTGGAACTCTTCATAAGAAATGATCATTTGGGTGTCTAGAATGGATCTGAAGAGTTTCAGCTCATTTCGAGTTCATTTGGTCAGGTGGCCGCTCCTTCTTCCTTGCTTGGCTCTGATTCTCCTAGCCGGAGTAAGAAAATATTCAAGGTTGACTTTTTAGTGCATTTTCATTCTTCTCCATCATTTCTAGGTAATTATGGACGTAACACTCATTTCTTCTTCATCTACTCCAATGTACCTAAAAAATAGAAATTGAGTAAAAAAAACGATTCGTTAAGGAATTAACTAAGCAAAATGTGAGGAATTAACTATTAAAATACCGCATTAAAATGCTCCTATCAACTATTCACAAGTTACTATTCATGTCTTTACTATTTATGATTTATACAAGTATAAAGAGAAGTATAAATAACAAACTATCCACAATCTTTTCACAAATAAACCACGTAAGAAATTTATACAAGTATAGAATGTACAAAACACACAATTTACAAGTGGAGGTTATGTTCAAGTATCTTATTATCTTTACAAATAAAGTTAATATCTTAATTGATTACAAGTTGTAAGTCGAGCCCAATAGAAACCACTACTATTGGTGAGATACGATCTAGGGATAGTCGCCTAGACATAAGTCACTTCCCTTTGTTTCAGAAGGCTAGATGGCCAGATTAAGAGGTAAGTGAGAGGGAGGACTCATTTTGGTGACACTACGGAGGATACTCCCTCATTGAGGTTTAGGCCCCTATCGGCTACTCCCACATTGTGGTTTACGCACGGTCTATAGTATCTCTGAGATCCAATTGAACCCATCACCCAGGGTCTCAACCTAAGACACCACCTATATGCCCCTTACTCAGCTTGAAAAGGACTCATGTGTTAGACAGTTCTCCAATTGCTAATAAAAGCCGCCCTCAACCTCATAAGACCTTAGAAAGGCACTAATGAAGGGTTAAGGCCAATATTAACAAAAGGGCCCTTATCTACTCATACGATTTTACACACTTATAACAATCAAGAATTTAACAACATTTATAATTAATTCTTTACATTTCCTTTGTAAAACAAGGTTTGACACATTTTATACAAAAACTTTCAAACAATACAACAAACAAACATCACAAATTTGTTTGATCACTTTGTTTCAATTTGAGTCTATGAACAGTGATTTTCCAAACTTCTTGCTTCTAGGGTTTAGGGAAATGGCTTCTAAACCTTTAAATGCGTTGTTCTTGTGAGATTCAAAGCCGTAGTTAATTTTTCAAACAATTTGATCACATTGTTTCAATTTGAGTTTATGAACAGTGATATTCGAAACCTCTTGCTTCAAGGGTTTAGGGAAATGGCTTCTAAACCTTTAAATGCGTTGTTCTTGTGAGATTCAAAGCCGTAGTTAATTTTTAAAACAATTTGATCACTTTGTTTCAATTTGAGTCTATGAACAGTGATTTTCCAAACTTCTTGCTTCTAGGGTTTAGGGAAATGGCTTCTAAACCTTTAAATGCATTGTTCTTGAGAGATTCAAAGCCGTAGTTAATTTTTCAAACAATTTGATCACATTGTTTCAATTTGAGTTTATGAACAGTGATATTCCAAACCTCTTGCTTCAAGGGTTTAGGATTTGCTTAGGGTTTAGGGAAATGGCTTCTAAGCCTTTAAATGCGTTGCTCTTGTCAGATTCAAAGCCATAGTTACTTTTTCAAACAATTTGATCACTTTGTTTCAATTTGAGTCTATGAACAGTGATTTTCCAAACTTCTTGCTTCTCGGGTTTAGGATTTGCTTAGGGTTTAGGGAAATGGCTTCTAAGCCTTTAAATGCGTTGCTCTTGTGAGATTCATAGCCCTAGTTACTTTTTCAAACAATTTGATCGCTTTGTTTCAATTTGAGTCTATGAACAGTGATTTTCAAAACTTCTTGCTTCTAGGGTTTAGGGAAATGGCTTCTAAACCTTTAAATGCGTTGGTCTTGTGAGATTCAAAGCCGTAGTTACTTTTTCAAACAATTTGATCAGTTTGTTTCAATTTGAGTCTATGAACAGTGATTTTCCAAACTTCTTGCTTCTAGGGTTTAGGGAAATGGCTTCTAAACCTTTAAATGCGTTGTTCTTGTGAGATTCAAAGCCGTAGTTAATTTTTCAAACAATTTGATCACATTGTTTCAATTTGAGTTTATGTACAGTGATATTCCAAACCTCTTGCTTCAAGGGTTTAGGATTTGCTTAGGGTTTAGGGAAATGGCTTCTAAGCCTTTAAATGCGTTGCTCTTGTGAGATTCAAAGCCCTAGTTACTTTTTCAAACAATTTGATCATTTTGTTTCAATTTGAGTCTATGAACAGTGATTTTCTAAACTTCTTGCTTCTAGGGTTTAGGATTTGCTTAGGGTTTAGGGAAATGGCTTCCAAGCCTTTAAATGCGTTGCCCCTGTGAGATTCAAAGCCCTAGCTACTTTTTCAAACAATTTGATCCCTTTGTTTAATTTGAGTCTATGAACAGTGATTTTCTAAATTTCTTGCTTCTAGGGTTTAGGGAAATGGCTTCTAATCCTTTAAATGCGTTGCTCTTGTGAGATTCAAAGCCATAGTTACTTTTTCAAACAATTTGATCACTTTCTTTCAATTTGAGTCTATGAACAGTGATTTTCCAAACTTCTTGTTTCTAGGGTTTAGGGAAATGGCTTCTAAACCTTTAAATGCGTTATTCTTGTGAGATTCAAAGCCGTAGTTAATTTTTCAAACAATTTGATCACATTGTTTCAATTTGAGTTTATGAACAGTGATATTCGAAACCTCTTGCTTCAAGGGTTTAGGGAAATGGCATCTAAACCTTTAAATGCGTTGTTCTTGTGAGATTCAAAGCCGTAGTTAATTTTTAAAACAATTTGATCACTTTGTTTCAATTTGAGTCTATGAACAGTGATTTTCCAAACTTCTTGCTTCTAGGGTTTAGGGAAATGGCTTCTAAACCTTTAAATGCATTGTTCTTGAGAGATTCAAAGCCGTAGTTAATTTTTCAAACAATTTGATCACATTGTTTCAATTTGAGTTTATGAACAGTGATATTCCAAACCTCTTGCTTCAAGGGTTTAGGATTTGCTTAGGGTTTAGGGAAATGGCTTCTAATCCTTTAAATGCGTTGCTCTTGTCAGATTCAAAGCCATAGTTACTTTTTCAAACAATTTGATCACTTTGTTTCAATTTGAGTCTATGAACAGTGATTTTCCAAACTTCTTGCTTCTCGGGTTAGGATTTGCTTAGGGTTTAGGGAAATGGCTTCTAAGCCTTTAAATGCGTTGCTCTTGTGAGATTCATAGCCCTAGTTACTTTTTCAAACAATTTGATCGCTTTGTTTCAATTTGAGTCTAAGAACAGTGATTTTCAAAACTTCTTGGTTCTAGGGTTTAGGGAAATGGCTTCTAAACCTTTAAATGCGTTGGTCTTGTGAGATTCAAAGCCGTAGTTACTTTTTCAAACAATTTGATCAGTTTGTTTCAATTTGAGTCTATGAACAGTGATTTTCCAAACTTCTTGCTTCTAGGGTTTAGGGAAATGGCTTCTAAACCTTTAAATGCGTTGTTCTTGTGAGATTCAAAGCCGTAGTTAATTTTTCAAACAATTTGATCACATTGTTTCAATTTGAGTTTATGTACAGTGATATTCCAAACCTCTTGCTTCAAGGTTTAGGATTTGCTTAGGGTTTAGGGAAATGGCTTCTAAGCCTTTAAATGCGTTGCTCTTGTGAGATTCAAAGCCCTAGTTACTTTTTCAAACAATTTGATCACTTTGTTTCAATTTGAGTCTATGAACAGTGATTTTCTAAACTTCTTGCTTCTAGGGTTTAGGATTTGCTTAGGGTTTAGGGAAATGGCTTCCAAGCCTTTAAATGCGTTGCCCTGTGAGATTCAAAGCCCTAGCTACTTTTTCAAACAATTTGATCCCTTTGTTTAATTTGAGTCTATGAACAGTGATTTTCTAAATTTCTTGCTTCTAGGGTTTAGGGAAATGGCTTCTAATCCTTTAAATGCGTTGCTCTTGTGAGATTCAAAGCCATAGTTACTTTTTCAAACAATTTGATCACTTTGTTTCAATTTGAGTCTATGAACAGTGATTTTCCAAACTTCTTGCTTCTCGGGTTTAGGATTTGCTTAGGGTTTAGGGAAATGGCTTCTAAGCCTTTAAATGCGTTGCTCTTGTGAGATTCATAGCCCTAGTTACTTTTTCAAACAATTTGATCGCTTTGTTTCAATTTGAGTCTAAGAACAGTGATTTTCAAACTTCTTGGTTCTAGGGTTTAGGGAAATGGCTTCTAAACCTTTAAATGCGTTGGTCTTGTGAGATTCAAAGCCGTAGTTACTTTTTCAAACAATTTGATCAGTTTGTTTCAATTTGAGTCTATGAACAGTGATTTTCCAAACTTCTTGCTTCTAGGGTTTAGGGAAATGGCTTCTAAACCTTTAAATGCGTTGTTCTTGTGAGATTCAAAGCCGTAGTTAATTTTTCAAACAATTTGATCACATTGTTTCAATTTGAGTTTATGTACAGTGATATTCCAAACCTCTTGCTTCAAGGGTTTAGGATTTGCTTAGGGTTTAGGGAAATGGCTTCTAAGCCTTTAAATGCGTTGCTCTTGTGAGATTCAAAGCCCTAGTTACTTTTTCAAACAATTTGATCACTTTGTTTCAATTTGAGTCTATGAACAGTGATTTTCTAAACTTCTTGCTTCTAGGGTTTAGGATTTGCTTAGGGTTTAGGGAAATGGCTTCCAAGCCTTTAAATGCGTTGCCCTGTGAGATTCAAAGCCCTAGCTACTTTTTCAAACAATTTGATCCTTTGTTTAATTTGAGTCTATGAACAGTGATTTTCTAAATTTCTTGCTTCTAGGGTTTAGGGAAATGGCTTCTAATCCTTTAAATGCGTTGCTCTTGTGAGATTCAAAGCCATAGTTACTTTTTCAAACAATTTGATCACTTTCTTTCAATTTGAGTCTATGAACAGTGATTTTCCAAACTTCTTGTTTCTAGGGTTTAGGGAAATGGCTTCTAAACCTTTAAATGCGTTATTCTTGTGAGATTCAAAGCCGTAGTTAATTTTTCAAACAATTTGATCACATTGTTTCAATTTGAGTTTATGAACAGTGATATTCGAAACCTCTTGCTTCAAGGGTTTAGGGAAATGGCATCTAAACCTTTAAATGCGTTGTTCTTGTGAGATTCAAAGCCGTAGTTAATTTTTAAAACAATTTGATCACTTTGTTTCAATTTGAGTCTATGAACAGTGATTTTCCAAACTTCTTGCTTCTAGGGTTTAGGGAAATGGCTTCTAAACCTTTAAATGCATTGTTCTTGAGAGATTCAAAGCCGTACTTAATTTTTCAAACAATTTGATCACATTGTTTCAATTTGAGTTTATGAACAGTGATATTCCAAACCTCTTGCTTCAAGGGTTTAGGATTTGCTTAGGGTTTAGGGAAATGGCTTCTAATCCTTTAAATGCGTTGCTCTTGTCAGATTCAAAGCCATAGTTACTTTTTCAAACAATTTGATCACTTTGTTTCAATTTGAGTCTATGAACAGTGATTTTCCAAACTTCTTGCTTCTCGGGTTTAGGATTTGCTTAGGGTTTAGGGAAATGGCTTCTAAGCCTTTAAATGCGTTGCTCTTGTGAGATTCATAGCCCTAGTTACTTTTTCAAACAATTTGATCGCTTTGTTTCAATTTGAGTCTAAGAACAGTGATTTTCAAAACTTCTTGGTTCTAGGGTTTAGGGAAATGGCTTCTAAACCTTTAAATGCGTTGGTCTTGTGAGATTCAAAGCCGTAGTTACTTTTTCAAACAATTTGATCAGTTTGTTTCAATTTGAGTCTATGAACAGTGATTTTCCAAACTTCTTGCTTCTAGGGTTTAGGGAAATGGCTTCTAAACCTTTAAATGCGTTGTTCTTGTGAGATTCAAAGCCGTAGTTAATTTTTCAAACAATTTGATCACATTGTTTCAATTTGAGTTTATGTACAGTGATATTCCAAACCTCTTGCTTCAAGGGTTTAGGATTTGCTTAGGGTTTAGGGAAATGGCTTCTAAGCCTTTAAATGCGTTGCTCTTGTGAGATTCAAAGCCCTAGTTACTTTTTCAAACAATTTGATCATTTTGTTTCAATTTGAGTCTATGAACAGTGATTTTCTAAACTTCTTGCTTCTAGGGTTTAGGATTTGCTTAGGGTTTAGGGAAATGGCTTCCAAGCCTTTAAATGCGTTGCCCTGTGAGATTCAAAGCCCTAGCTACTTTTTCAAACAATTTGATCCTTTGTTTAATTTGAGTCTATGAACAGTGATTTTCTAAATTTCTTGCTTCTAGGGTTTAGGGAAATGGCTTCTAATCCTTTAAATGCGTTGCTCTTGTGAGATTCAAAGCCATAGTTACTTTTTCAAACAATTTGATCACTTTCTTTCAATTTGAGTCTATGAACAGTGATTTTCCAAACTTCTTGTTTCTAGGGTTTAGGGAAATGGCTTCTAAACCTTTAAATGCGTTATTCTTGTGAGATTCAAAGCCGTAGTTAATTTTTCAAACAATTTGATCACATTGTTTCAATTTGAGTTTATGAACAGTGATATTCGAAACCTCTTGCTTCAAGGGTTTAGGGAAATGGCTTCTAAACCTTTAAATGCGTTGTTCTTGTGAGATTCAAAGCCGTAGTTAATTTTTAAAACAATTTGATCACTTTGTTTCAATTTGAGTCTATGAACAGTGATTTTCCAAACTTCTTGCTTCTAGGGTTTAGGGAAATGGCTTCTAAACCTTTAAATGCATTGTTCTTGAGAGATTCAAAGCCGTAGTTAATTTTTCAAACAATTTGATCACATTGTTTCAATTTGAGTTTATGAACAGTGATATTCCAAACTCTTGCTTCAAGGGTTTAGGATTTGCTTAGGGTTTAGGGAAATGGCTTCTAATCCTTTAAATGCGTTGCTCTTGTCAGATTCAAAGCCATAGTTACTTTTTCAAACAATTTGATCACTTTGTTTCAATTTGAGTCTATGAACAGTGATTTTCCAAACTTCTTGCTTCTCGGGTTTAGGATTTGCTTAGGGTTTAGGGAAATGGCTTCTAAGCCTTTAAATGCGTTGCTCTTGTGAGATTCATAGCCCTAGTTACTTTTTCAAACAATTTGATCGCTTTGTTTCAATTTGAGTCTAAGAACAGTGATTTTCAAACTTCTTGGTTCTAGGGTTTAGGGAAATGGCTTCTAAACCTTTAAATGCGTTGGTCTTGTGAGATTCAAAGCCGTAGTTACTTTTTCAAACAATTTGATCAGTTTGTTTCAATTTGAGTCTATGAACAGTGATTTTCCAAACTTCTTGCTTCTAGGGTTTAGGGAAATGGCTTCTAAACCTTTAAATGCGTTGTTCTTGTGAGATTCAAAGCCGTAGTTAATTTTTCAAACAATTTGATCACATTGTTTCAATTTGAGTTTATGTACAGTGATATTCCAAACCTCTTGCTTCAGGGTTTAGGATTTGCTTAGGGTTTAGGGAAATGGCTTCTAAGCCTTTAAATGCGTTGCTCTTGTGAGATTCAAAGCCCTAGTTACTTTTTCAAACAATTTGATCATTTGTTTCAATTTGAGTCTATGAACAGTGATTTTCTAAACTTCTTGCTTCTAGGGTTTAGGATTTGCTTAGGGTTTAGGGAAATGGCTTCCAAGCCTTTAAATGCGTTGCCCTGTGAGATTCAAAGCCCTAGCTACTTTTTCAAACAATTTGATCCCTTTGTTTAATTTGAGTCTATGAACAGTGATTTTCTAAATTTCTTGCTTCTAGGGTTTAGGGAAATGGCTTCTAATCCTTTAAATGCGTTGCTCTTGTGAGATTCAAAGCCATAGTTACTTTTTCAAACAATTTGATCACTTTCTTTCAATTTGAGTCTATGAACAGTGATTTTCCAAACTTCTTGTTTCTAGGGTTTAGGGAAATGGCTTCTAAACCTTTAAATGCGTTATTCTTGTGAGATTCAAAGCCGTTTCAAACAATTTGATCACATTGTTTCAATTTGAGTTTATGAACAGTGATATTCGAAACCTCTTGCTTCAAGGGTTTAGGGAAATGGCTTCTAAACCTTTAAATGCGTTGTTCTTGTGAGATTCAAAGCCGTAGTTAATTTTTAAACAATTTGATCACTTTGTTTCAATTTGAGTCTATGAACAGTGATTTTCCAAACTTCTTGCTTCTAGGGTTTAGGGAAATGGCTTCTAAACCTTTAAATGCATTGTTCTTGAGAGATTCAAAGCCGTAGTTAATTTTTCAAACAATTTGATCACATTGTTTCAATTTGAGTTTATGAACAGTGATATTCCAAACCTCTTGCTTCAAGGGTTTAGGATTTGCTTAGGGTTTAGGGAAATGGCTTCTAATCCTTCAAATGCGTTGCTCTTGTCAGATTCAAAGCCATAGTTACTTTTTCAAACAATTTGATCACTTTGTTTCAATTTGAGTCTATGAACAGTGATTTTCCAAACTTCTTGCTTCTCGGGTTTAGGATTTGCTTAGGGTTTAGGGAAATGGCTTCTAAGCCTTTAAATGCGTTGCTCTTGTGAGATTCATAGCCCTAGTTACTTTTTCAAACAATTTGATCGCTTTGTTTCAATTTGAGTCTAAGAACAGTGATTTTCAAAACTTCTTGGATCTAGGGTTTAGGGAAATGGCTTCTAAACCTTTAAATGCGTTGGTCTTGTGAGATTCAAAGCCGTAGTTACTTTTTCAAACAATTTGATCAGTTTGTTTCAATTTGAGTCTATGAACAGTGATTTTCCAAACTTCTTGCTTCTAGGGTTTAGGGAAATGGCTTCTAAACCTTTAAATGCGTTGTTCTTGTGAGATTCAAAGCCGTAGTTAATTTTTCAAACAATTTGATCACATTGTTTCAATTTGAGTTTATGTACAGTGATATTCCAAACCTCTTGCTTCAAGGGTTTAGGATTTGCTTAGGGTTTAGGGAAATGGCTTCTAAGCCTTTAAATGCGTTGCTCTTGTGAGATTCAAAGCCCTAGTTACTTTTTCAAACAATTTGATCATTTTGTTTCAATTTGAGTCTATGAACAGTGATTTTCTAAACTTCTTGCTTCTAGGATTTTGGATTTGCTTAGGGTTTAGGGAAATGGCTTCCAAGCCTTTAAATGCGTTGCCCCTGTGAGATTCAAAGCCCTAGCTACTTTTTCAAACAATTTGATCCCTTTGTTTAATTTGAGTCTATGAACAGTGATTTTCTAAATTTCTTGCTTCTAGGGTTTAGGGAAATGGCTTCTAAACCTTTAAATGCGTTGGTCTTGTGAGATTCAAAGCCATAGTTACTTTTTCAAACAATTTGATCACTTTGTTTCAATTTGAGTCTATGAACAGTGATTTTCCAAACTTCTTGCTTCTCGGGTTTAGGATTGATAGGAGCATTTTAATGCGACGTTTTACTTGCTTTTTCCTACATTTCTTGCGTTATTTCCTTAGTAAAACCCTGTTTAGGAAAGTTTCCATTCTTCGATTAGGAAAGTTCCTATTTGTAGAAAGTTTCTATTTTGTAGTTTCTATTTTTCATTTTTGGAAAGTTTCCATTTTCAGTTTAGGAAAGTTGCCATTTTTCATTTTAGGAAAGTTTATATTTTTCTTACTAGTTTCTATTTTCAGGACCTCGGAGCTAAAAAGTGGAAATGAACTCACAAATGGAAAGAGGAGCTCGCCAATGTTGGAAGGAGACAAAATGAGGTACAAAGGGCTGCATAAATAAGCTGAAAAGAAGAAATGAAGTTTTCCTGGTTCAACCAGGAAATCCTGTTTCAACCAGGAAACCTTGTCCAGAAGAGGAAACCCTGCCAAAACAAGACTCTTGAGTCAACCAAGAAAGGAAAGCAGAAAAATGAAGTGTCATGGCATTGAAAGAAGCTTCTTGAAGACATTAGAAGATGACATGGCTTGAAGGTGACGCACAAAGGCCCAAGAACTCTCAAGAGGTTATGGATTTCGGCAAATGGATAAAGGCCCATGGAAATTAGGGTTTGTGACACATGAGAGATATTTTTGGAGAATATATATGTGTTTGCCGTAAAATACAAAGAGGAAAAGGAGGAGGCAACATGAAAATCTGAAAATATAATTGAAGATTTTGATTGGAGTAATTCAAGGGAGATTTTTAAGGGCAAAGAGATATTCTTGGAAGATTTAAATGTGATTTTTGGCCGAAAATGGTGAAGCAAATCAGCATTTATTTATGGAATTTCGGCAATTACTTTCCCAAGGATATTTGTGGCCGAAAATGGTGAAGCAAATCAGCATTTATTTATGGAATTTCAGCAATTACTCTCTCCTAAGATATTCTTGGCCGAAATTAATGACGAAAATCAGAAAATCCTTATATAATTTCGGCAAGGATATATATTAAAGGAATTTAGGGAATTAATTTGGAGAGTTTTGATTGGTTAGATGACACACCAAGGCTTACTTGGCATTCTATGATTGGTTGGACCACATCACAAGGCTTACTTGGCATCATACCATTGGTTGAAGTGATGTGGAAATTTCTGATTGCTTGGAGAACCCTAGTCGTGCCCCTATATATTCTTCCCTTTTCTCAACGTCAAGGGGTCCTCTCCCATACAATTTACACTTTAGAAAAAAATCAGAAAATCTTAGCATAGCCGTGAGTTTCTCCATCCTCTAGTCATCTCCACGAGTTCAAGCAAGGCCAAGGGAGAAGAAGCATAGCCGTGAGCATCCATCATCCATCTCCAACCTTGAAGCTTGCTTTCGAGATTCAAGAGACCACCACACAAATCGTTCATCACCATCTCCATCTCACGGTGTAATCCGATTCTCCTTTGTAACCTTTGCTTTGATTTCGTTGGTTATGAACTAGTTGACATATGTGTTTGAACAAATATTAATTTCTGGAATTTTTATGATTAATTGAGAATTTTCAGATTCATATTATTGTTCTTCGAGAGTTGCTTATGTGGGTTTGTTTAATTAAATTTGCGTTATAGATAACTTTTGTATTTTAATCTTATGTGGTTGCAAACACTTAGGGTTTCGATATAATTGGTGCTAGGTTTAAGAACATGAAATCGACTTTTCGTTTTGTGTAAACTTGAATCAAAGTAGTAAAGGTTTTGTACAAAGATCAAATTTAATTAACGAGGATTGCAATTAGGTGGACTTTTCCATACTAAGTTGTACACTTGAGTTGATAGCCTTTCTCTATGTGTAATGCGTTAAACATGTTATGATTAACTAGCTTTCTAGGGTTTGATTGCATGTTTGATAGGATTAATCTAGGTGCTTTCGCTTAGGTTAATTAGCATTGAAAAGTAAAATATGGGAAATTGTTTTCTTTCAAACGTTTCACATGATCAACTTCTTTCTCATGACTTAGATGAACAATATTAGGGTTTGAATCAATTTTAATCATAAGTTTCGGTTTTGATCTTTGTTTCTCTCATTCCATCTTTGTATTTATGTTTTTGCATTTTAATTGTTTTGTTTACTTCATTTATTTTCGAAAAACCAAAAACAAAATCCCCCCTTTTCGTAAATAATGTTTATATTTCCGAATATCTTTGTGAATATTATACTTTGTTTTAATTTTAATTGTTTAATTGTTTGACAATGACAGGTGTACCCTCAATCCCCGGAATAGAACGATCCCTATTTGCTTATACTACTAATGACATTTCAGGGTTAAATTGGTCGCTCCCCAAAAGCGACATCAATTTTTGGCGCCGTTGCCGGGGATTGAAAAATCATTTGTCATATTGTGAATATTTGTTTTGTTTATATGTGTGTTCGAAAAAAAAAAAATTACTTGTTAATTGTTTGTAATTCTCTTAATTGTTAGTTAATTAGTTAATTAATTACTTAGGTTGTTATTTATATTATTGAACACAAATTTTAATTGTGAGTTGTAAATTAAAGAAGGAATAGGTGAAGTCGTGTTTATTAATATTGGCTTAAACCCCTTATTGGTACCTAGTTCAGGTCCCTTAAGGTTGAGGGCAGCCTTTATTAACATTCATTGAACTGTCTTCACACTTAGGACCTTTTTCATCCAAGTAAGTATAGCCTATATGGGATGGTGTCTAGGAAGGGGACAACGATCATGACGGTTTTTGAATCCAGAAGTGCTTACAAATGGGCTTAGCTCATGCCAAAATGGATTTTGTCTCTCGTGTTCGTCCTCCCCTACCTGGCCATTTCAGTAAGGTTGCCCAAAGGATGTAGGAGGGACTTTGTGTCTAGACGACTATACTTGGGCCGCACGTCCACTTGATTTACCGCTTGGAATTTAATTTGATATCAATGATATTTGTAACAAACGAAAATGTTGTTATTCACTAAGGTATATTGGATTAAACATAGTCTTGAAAAGGGTAGCTGTTTCAGTCCCATTGCACATCGAGACTCCCTGTTCCCGTACCTAAGTGTTGAAAAGAATTGTACAGAAAAGGAAAAGAATAGAAATATTTGTAAGTATTTTCGTAAAAAGAAAAAAAAAAGAAAAAAAAGTGTGTACAAGATGTGACGTTTGTATATAGTATTGTTTGAAAGTTTTTGTATAAAATGTGTCTAATCTTGTTAAACAAAAAAAAAATGTAAAGAATTAATTATAAATGTTGTTAAATACTTGATTGTTATAAGTGTGTAAAATCGTATGAGTAGATAAGGGCCCTTTTGTTAATATTGGCCTTAACCCTTCATTAGTGCCTTTCTGAGGTCTGATGAAGTTGAAGGCGGCTTTTATTAGCATTTGGAGAAATGTCTAACACATGAGTTCTTTCCAAGCTGAGTAAGGGGCATATAGGTGGTGTCTTAGGTTGAGACCCTGGGTGATGGGTTCAATCGGATCTCAGAGATACTATAGACTGTGCGTAAACCACAATGTGGGAGTAGCCAATAGGGGCCTAAACCTCAATGAGGGAGTAGCCTCCGTAGTGTCACCAAAATGAGTCCTCCCTCTCACTTACCTCTTAATCTGGCCATCTAGCCTTCTGAAACAAAGGAAAGCGACTTATGTCTAGGCGACTATCCCTAGATCGTATCTCACCAATAGTAGTGGTTTCTATTGGGCTCGACTTACAACTTGTAATCAACTGAGATATTAACTTATTTGTAAAGATAATAATACACTTGAACATAACCTCCACATGTAAATTGTGTTGTTTGTACATTTGTACTTGTATAAACTTCTTACGTGGTTTATTTGTGAAGTTTGTGGATATTTTGTAATTTATACTTCTCTTTATAAATTCATGAATAGTGACATTTTGTACTTGTGTCTCTGTGTAAAATTATGTACATTATACTTGTCTAAAAAAAAAAAAAATGAATAGTGAATAGTGACGTTTTTTTTGTTTAAATCATTAATTTGTATTTCTTTTATTGTATAGTCACTAACTTTATTTAGTGGAGGTCCGTCTGGCTGAAAGACGTTAAATTCAAGCGCTGCTTGGGAGGCAACCCAATTCAGAAGTAGTTGTGAAGGAGTCTACACACGCAGATTTGATTTCTCCTTCCCTATTTTTCTCTCTTTTCATCTTTCTTTTTCAATTTAGTAGATCTTTTCGTAAATTCCATCCCTATATGCTTACTTGTTTCATTGCATGCTTATGATTGATTACATTGAGGACAATGCAATATTTAAGTGTGGGGGAAGGGATTTTTATTTGAGTCTTTTATTTTGAGTCATATATATTGAAAAATACAAAAAATCGAAAAATGTCAAAAATAAAAAAAAATTTCGTTGCTTTTATTTTGTTTTGAGTCATAGGATGCCCTTTCAGCTGTCTAGGATGATTCTATATCTCTGAAATCATGATTAAAAGAGGATCACAAGATTGAGATGATTTTTGAAAATGGTATTCTTTGGTTAATTGAGATATATGAAAATGTGTGCATGTGTAGTGGATATGGATCTCGTAACCTTGGTACAGAATATGAGCATGTTAAGATGAGTTTGATTCATAAAATCCCATGTGAGATATTTGAGCCCATGTCCCTTTTTCTTGGAGTGAATCGAAAAAATATACTCTTATTTTCTTGGCGATGATTTGATGATCTCATTATTCTTCATTTGATTGATTGCTTGCCATAGATTAAGTTTGATGGACTAGAGAATGCTAGAATTCGCTCTTGTGCTTGTTGAAACGTTTGTCAATACATGGCCCTGATTCTGGAAAGGATAGAGGCACCCTAGGAATTACCACCATTGCCATATAAACCTGTGTCCCTATTTGTGCCCGTCGTGGGACCCCCCTAGATAAGCCCTTTGAGCCTACATTGAGCCTTTTTATTCATCACCCTTAAAACCCTTAACCATGAAGCTTAGTATAGTTACGACCTTACCCTTTGTTCTAAGAACTTAGTGGAGCTATCTTGTGAGACATACTAAATGGGTTTGGTGCTAAGGATGAAGATTGAGAAGAGGTGAAAGTTCAAGTGTGGGGGTAGACTTATCCATAAAAAAATATATATATGTGAAAGCCGTGAAAAATGAAAAGAAAAGAAAAAATGTGTACGGCTAAAAAGAAAAAAAAAGTATGTTTATGGATTTTAGTCCCCCATACTTAGTGATTTGGAGTTTACTTTGAACTGAAGGCCCACTACAGAAAAATTTGGCCTTTGTCCATTCCACTATAGTTCAAGGGAAGTTTACACTGAAGATTGGGTCCAACATGAAGACATTAGGCCCTTTTATGTTACCTCTGGGGAAAGTGACGTTTTTGCAATGCCTTGGTGGAATTTCTTGAGGTCTCTACATCTACATGTGCTCTGCTAGGTTTTTAGGACACTTTGTTAAATCCTTACCTTTCATTTCTTAAAACCTTGAGCCATGGCCCCATTACAACCCTTGAGAAGACATTCTTGATCCTTAAGATGGGACAGCCCTTGATGTGGAGATGAGTTACAAGAGTTGAACCTATGGCTTGGGTCCATCTGTGCAAGTAGTTGGTATCTTTCATGAGATCTTTAAAAGAAAAATATATACATGTGCTTTCTTTTCATATAATATGTGATATACTTGCTATCTTTCACATATACTTGAGTGTATAAGCTTTTAAGCATTGCCTTGAATTCTGAGAGAAGAAAGAGTGGATATACCTTGTGAGAATTGAATCATACTTGTTTGAAACATGCTTAACAGAACCCATCACCATTGTTACAACCAAGTCCTACTTGTGTATGTGAAGATTATGTGTTTCAATTAACTCTCGAATGCTTAAACATTGACTCTTGGTTAAGTGCTAATCTTGATATTGTGAAAGTAAGAGATTGCTGAGACAAAAAGTTGAAGGGCAATAGCATTTTCGTTGGTTGAGTCTTTAAATTTTCGTTGAGTCTTAGTGTGTGTCTTTGTCTGATTTTGCTAAGGGACTAGCAAAAGCTAAGTGTGGGGGAATTTGATAGGAGCATTTAATGCGACGTTTTACTTGCTTTTTCCTACATTTCTTGCGTTATTTCCTTAGTAAAACCCTGTTTAGGAAAGTTTCCATTCTTCGATTAGGAAAGTTCCTATTTGTAGAAAGTTTCTATTTTGTAGTTCTATTTTCATTTTTGGAAAGTTTCCATTTTCAGTTTAGGAAAGTTGCCATTTTTCATTTTAGGAAAGTTTATATTTTTCTTACTAGTTTCTATTTTCAGGACCTCGGAGCTAAAAAGTGGAAATGAACTCACAAATGGAAAGAGGAGCTCGCCAATGTTGGAAGGAGACAAAATGAGGTACAAAGGGCTGCATAAATAAGCTGAAAAGAAGAAATGAAGTTTTCCTGGTTCAACCAGGAAATCCTGTTTCAACCAGGAAACCTTGTCCAGAAGAGGAAACCCTGCCAAAACAAGACTCTTGAGTCAACCAAGAAAGGAAAGCAGAAAAATGAAGTGTCATGGCATTGAAAGAAGCTTCTTGAGACATTAGAAGATGACATGGCTTGAAGGTGACGCACAAAGGCCCAAGAACTCTCAAGAGGTTATGGATTCGGCAAATGGATAAAGGCCCATGGAAATTAGGGTTTGTGACACATGAGAGATATTTTTGGAGAATATATATGTGTTTGCCGTAAATACAAAGAGGAAAAGGAGGAGGCAACATGAAAATCTGAAAATATAATTGAAGATTTGATTGGAGTAATTCAAGGGAGATTTTTAAGGGCAAAGAGATATTCTTGGAAGATTTAAATGTGATTTTTGGCCGAAAATGGTGAAGCAAATCAGCATTTATTATGGAATTTCGGCAATTACTTTCCCAAGGATATTGTGGCCGAAATGGTGAAGCAAATCAGCATTTATTTATGGAATTTCAGCAATTACTCTCTCCTAGAATTCTGGCCGAAATTAATGAAGAAATCAGAAAATCCTTATATAATTTCGGCAAGGATATATATTAAAGGAATTTAGGGAATTAATTT